>NC_051390.1:33390421-33392433 GCF_015228065.2 Penaeus monodon
ATATATATATATATATATATATATATATGGTTATATATAGTTATATATTTATTATATTTATTATGTATAAAACGCCAAATTTTATATAATTTAGTATATATGTGTTGTATATTTAGAGGCTATAATATGTATAGAATATGCTACGCCAGTGGGTCCTTGTCTCTTGTGCGAACATGTGTTACATGAAGGGCCCTGGGCAAACATGACGCAGCTGGCTGTGAGCGAGGAGGGAGGAACAAGCCGGGAAGACGCATGGGTGCTGCTCTGTAAGACCTCGTGTGTGTCCTTGTGGACCTGAATAAACCTGGTGTTTGCCTGTTTATAAGCTGTATTGTGCGTTGTGACATGCTGGTTTCCCCCCAGCTTATTGTGCCTATAGAAAAGTGTACGGGTAAATAACTTGTGTAAATAAAGGAAAGACTGTCATCGTATGTTTATTTCTGCCGTCCTCCCCACACTTATGCGTTTGCCTCTCCTGGTTTGCTGGGAACTGTGGTGTTCGGTGCACTCTTGGAGCTGTTCAGTGTTCACGACCCTGTGATAGCACGCGTCTGCCTAGCCTGCCTTGTGTTAGGTAGCGGAGACAGGCGTCGGCGTAACAATTGTATTTGGTATATATATTATATATGTGTTTGGTGTGTGTGTGGTGTGTGTGCGTGCTCATGTCGCAGGTGATGTGAGCGATGTTGTGGTACGCCAAGAATGTTAAGTGCTTGCTGCCTTCTCGCTTGCAGCTGCCCCTACTGGCTATCTAGTGCGAAAAAGGGAGCAGCTTTGCTAATCTCCCCTGCTCAGGGTCACAGCCTCTCCGTCATCGAGACTTCTGCGTGCTCCTTGCGCCATCTACCTCCCCATGGGGTAACTGGGCACCTGCGGTCCCCAGGCTAACTGTGGGGGATCTCGAAGCAGTCAATAGTGCCCCAGAGGTAATGAGCTTTGCCCATGGCGTGTGGACATCCCTGGCTCGTACCACTCCTTCCCCTAGCCACCCTAGGGTAATTGGGCGGCTCGGGGGAGGTGGACCTTGCCAGTCCTCCTCCCCCCAGAAAACTCTCCGGCAATGCAGTGAATAAATGTATATGCTCCCACCCAGCAAGAAAGGCGGGCTGTGGGTCCCGCTTGAAGGGCAAATGTTGGGGTACAGGGATTGAAAGAAGATTTACTTGTGTGTGTGTGTTGTGTGTGTGTGTGGTGTGTGGTGTGTGTGTGTGTGTGTTTGTGTGTGTGTGTGTTGTGTGTGTGGGGGTTTGTGTGTTTTATATATATATTTTAAATTCTATAGACATATATATATGTATATATAAAATTTTATATATATTATATATATATATAAAATATATATATATATATATATATATATCATATATGCATATGTATATATTAATGTATATATACACGTATACAGGAACTGGAGTTATAGAATTTCAGTTATAAAATAAAGTTGTATTCCTGTACTGTATTGATGATAGGTATTTTTTGAGACGTGCATACTGAATGCTATGTGTGTGTTTCCCTATCTAGCTACAAATTGCCCCCAAAATTGGTTAAAAATTTTTATTTACCACCCGGGTTTCTGCTAGGCGGACAATCGTGATTCATTTTTTAACAAAATTTTTGAAAAATACAGTATTCTGTGACTAATGTAATTGTACATGGTAAAATAAAATTTTATATCGTACATCATACAAAAAAATACTTAGGTTATATGTTTTACCACTGTTTACATAACACTGTTCTTTGTTTTTAGGTTGATATGCTTTTACCACTGTTTACATAACACTGTTCTTTGTTTTAGCATTTTGTTAGAAATTTTAAGGGATATATACAAGTAATCTTGCAATGTGCAAATGAAATAAAATATTCACATACCTTTTTTATACCTCATGTTAGGTGGTGTGAAATGGCTGTATCACATGACTTTCCCGAGATACCTCGTATATTTTTTCTCAAGCGTTCGTTTATTTTCTGCGTTACACAGTCTACATCTATATTCATCAGCACTTTCCTGCATC
>NC_051390.1:33392533-33415033 GCF_015228065.2 Penaeus monodon
TTTAAAAAAAAAATCAAGAACCAAACCATGCCATCCAAGGGGGACATTCTCCCACATTTTATACGGAGCAGCAAAAGGGGGGACCCTATTCCCCCTTACACTGGTGAAAAATATAGTGGGATAAAATTACCACGACACCCACTAAGAAAATTAGTTTTCAAAAATTGCACAATGATGGAAACAAAGTAAATAGCCGTGGTCTCCCCAGTGCCCATTAAAGTAATAATATGAAAAAGCAAATAGAGAAAAAAATTTTTAGATGAAAATACAAACAAAAAAAAGAATAAAAAATTATAACAGTAATGAACATATACCAGTAATGAAACTGCAACTGAAAAAAAAAGTTTTTGAAGATGAAATACTATGCAAAGGAAACTGCAAAAAAAAAACAATCATGATCTGTAAAGATGACAATATTGAAAAAAGTCCCAAAGTGAAATCTTACTTGTACGTTAGAAAGGCATCGGCAGTTTCCCCAAACTGTGATCCCACCTAAATAGTGCCTTTCCGGGGGGGGCTCTACAGAAATAGCCTGTGTAATGGTTAAGGGTAATAGGTTCTGATTAAAGGGTTTTATTTATAAATAAAGACGTAGCTTTTAATTTCAAATTTGTGTAAGGTATTCATGGATTGTAAAGTTAGATACGGATAATTTTTTTTTTATATTTGAAAGGTAGTAAGAAGCCCTTTTCCTTTTGTTTGCAAAATGGCAGCTGGCGACAGGAAACGGGTATAAAAGGGGTATGCTCTGATTTTTTTCCCTTTTCTTTTTACTTAACCCCCCAAACGGGGCCACCTGCCGCGAGGGGGGTTTGAGGTCCCAAGGGCCCGGTGAGCCAGCCCACAGAGTACCCATAGTGGAGGGGTCACTAAATGGGGATGGCAAAGTAGGTCCAAGTGCACAAGGTATAGGGAGAAGTGATGCAGCTCCCGGTTCGTTCCATCTGGACCAGGGGGAACCTCCGCATCAGTCCGGAGCTTTAGCAATGCTACACACACAATCCCGCGACAACACACCTCTTTGGTCCCGTATTCGGCAAAGGGGGGGTGATCAAGGGCCCGGGAAGCAGTCAGCTGGCAAATAGGCTGGGGAACAAGCGCTGCCCCTCAGATCACATAGGTCCTGTGACGCCATCAGCACTGGGTGGGGGCTGCGTGATTTCCTCACTACCCTGTACAATTTTGGGTTTGAAACCCCAACATAGGTTCCCATGTTAGATCCATGGTGGGGGCAGAAGTGGCCCGGGGGTGAGAAAAATATAATTGTAGCTTTTTTACAAATTTACAAAAAAAAATGGTTTTTCCCTGACGACCTACACAATACCCTGGCCCGTCCCTTTTAAACACACTGTGTCACTCTTAACCTTTCCCGGTTCCAAAAAGGGTAGATAGGAAGGAAAGTTCCCAGGTACCTGACAGGAAAGGAGAAAATCAAAACCCCATGGTGAAAACCAATGATGCTGTGCCATATGGATATTTTTTAATTTTGAAGTGCATTACAAAAACAGTTGAGGTGTTTTTAAACTTGATCTCAGATCATCAACCCGGAGTCAAAATTATACCAGATGGCAACCCCAGTGTGGATAGGAACCTGGGGCTCAAGTTCTAAATCAATCAGGTAAGGGAACGTCTTTTTTAGAGACCTGACGAGGAGAAACGTTAGAGGAAATTTTAAAAACTTTAAAATAGTGGCATTAAAACATTTTTGAAGAAAATGATGGGGTAGAACAATCAATCAGCTCTTCTAGCGCTTGAAATGTAGTCCCTTCGGAACGGTTGAGTTTACATGGTACCAATCAAGGTAATGCCCTATGTGCCCAACCCCAGTGGTTTCCAGTCAGGGTTTTAAGGGATGGAGCCCCAAATTTTGGAAAAAGGGGCAACCAAGAGTTTGGTGAAGTGTTACAGGGAGGGCAAAGATGACAACCGTCCAGGCCAGTATGCTGTTACCCCAAAAAGAAGCCCCCGGAGATTCCAGAGCAGGTAAAGGTACAATTTTTAAAAGGAAAATTGGTAAAAGGAGCTAGGAGAAAGTTAGTTTTTTAGAGGCAAAAACATCGGCCCCTAGTTGTTCAACAGCTAGGTAAATCCTTACCCCAGTTCTAACCTGACTTCCTTGTAATTTCCTTTTAAACCCAATACTTCTTTCCCCCAAATCGTCATACAGTTTGACCTCAGCACTCAAAGAGGTTAGATTCAGAAACGCTTTTGGTGAGGGGTTCCCCCGTAAGGGAGTAGAGGGGGGGGAGTCTATTTGAGGAGACCCCTTTAAAAGAAAGATTTTTGAAAAACGGGAAAGGCTCCGAGGCCTCAACAGTGACAGACTAGCGCCCCCTCAGGGGCCCTTTTGCTGCGGGGACAAACCCCCCTGAAAAAAAAGCTTAGGTCGTCTTTCCCCAGACAAATAAGGCCTGCCCAAAGGGACCCCTCCCCAAGAAAGGTTTTTGGAGCTGTCAGGAAAGGTCCGAACCCTCAAAGGTGACAACACCAACGGGGCACCCACACAGGTCCCCATGCTAGTCAGAATCCCCCTGAAACTAAAGTCGTCTGTCTTTCCCAGGCAAAGGAATCCTGAGCCGGGGTAAAGAAAGTTTGGGAAAAACAATTTTCCAAAAGGCATTCAAGATGCTGATAAGGGAAAGTTTTAAGAAGGTATGGGGTGCCTTTGTAGTGGACCCCCGAATACCCCCCCCAGGGCCCCCTACGTATACCTTCCATGCACCTCTTTACGAGATAAAGGGGAGGGTGTCCCCCCTTGTTCCACGGGGGGGTTGCGTCTCGTAGCCTCAGAGGTCGCCCGAAACCCAAATTTTTTTTTATCCCCCGGGGGGAGGTTTGCCTGACGCGGTGAGGAACCTGCGGCAACAGAAACGGGAAGCGCACCTGGGGGGCGTTTACCTGCGCGGTTCGTTTTTTTCCCGTGCTTGTGTTTTATTTTTTTTATTTTTAGCTTTATGGCATTAATAAGCATTTTTTAAATTGTGTTTAGCCCAAATTTGCCGTATTTGAAAAAAAACCAAAGAGAAAAGGATTGAAAAGAAACTTTTAATCTGTTTTAAACCCATTTTTTAATTTTACATAATTCTTTGAATATTTTATATCTTTTTTTTTCTTTCTTTTTTTTTTTTAAATTTTTAAAAAACATTTTTTGAACTTATTTTTCCATGAGTCATTTTGCACGAGGTTCTTTTACTTTTATATTTTATTTATAGACTTTTAATTTTTTGAACAATTTAAAAATTTCTAAGATAATAATAAAAATATCTTAGTAACCCTAAGATTTTTTTTTTTTCAAATCTTTTTGGGGGAACCCAAAAATCACTTTCGCCGGCCGGGGTGACCTGAAAAAACCCGATCCTTTAGGCGGATCCAGTTCGAGTTCCCGGCAGTTGCAGCGCTGGACCGTGGTGGGGGGGGCAGGATAAGGTGGTCTCGGCAAAGTAAGATAAAAGGGGTTAGGTTTTCATTTTACGTGAGGAAAAGGGGGTTTTCCTTTAATATTTTGTTTTGAGTTTTTTCGTTTTATGCCCGTTTTTTCTTTGTCTTGTGTTTAGTGTTTTTGTTTTATGTTCGTGTTTTGTTTTATGTTCGGTTTTCTTTGGTTTTTTCAAAAAATATAGATAATTTTATAAAACTCTTTTGATAAGTCCCCCCGTTGTAAGAAGGAAGGCTGAATAACACCTACACATATTTTAGTTTTAAAGTTTAAAAAAAACAAAACAATAAAAACCCTAAAGTATAGGAAGCTTTTTACCGCCCCTCCTCGGGGTTCTAAACACGCCACCTCACTTTACAATACATCATACAACACACATAACACACTACGGGCTCCTTTCCCCAATTTTTCTGACCTTGATCCCCTCTTACACCATACATCGTTCCCAGGTAACAAATCGGGTGGTGGCCCGGACCTTTTACACCCCTTTAATGAGCCTGGGGCGTTGCAAATGTAAACACACACCTTAACACAGGGCGTTTAAACATGTAGGGAAAAAGGTAGTTTTGGTTTAATCAAAAAAAAAGAATACCCTAAGCAATGGGAAATTTCCCGGGGGAACAGCAAAAAAAGGAAGGAATGCAACATTGATAGCTTTACGTAAAACCCGTTTGTGCATGCCTACAAGAGATAGGGCCAGGGAAAATTTCCCAAATTCAAGGCCATTGTGGGGGCCTTTGATAATGGACTCCTTGGAGGATGTAGCAGGATGGTAACAGACTTCCCTTTTAGGCCATAAAATTTCGAGGGCACTGCAGGGGAAGGCCATGACGATAACCTTGAATGAATTAGTTGCATTTAAATTTCTTCCCCCACACAATCCACCATAGTTGCCTATCTATTTCTACCCTGGGGGATTTCAAGGGCAGCATCACCTTTTGGGAGACACTTTGTGCAACGTTTGGGGAAAAGGGCCCTTGGGAGTTTTGTCAAAAAAGAGTGATGCATTCTTGCGTACAGGCCCACCCCCACCCTTCCAAATTAAACGGGGAATTTTTTCCAATATGACTTTTTGTTGGTTCACCTGGGGGCCCCCCAAAGTTGGGATTTCACTTGTCAGAGATGGAAGACTTGCATGGAAAAACCACTTTTCAACACATTGGAGGGAGTGGCAAGGGGGTGAAAGATGGCGACTTAAACAGAGTTCCCCGGGTAAACAAACCCTTCCAAAAGGCATACCAAGATGTTGGAATTTTTTAGGAAACGCAATAAATGCGGGGTTCTGTAAATGTTTTCAGTGTTTTCAAGATGGGTTGATCAATTTACATCACGAAATTCACTTTGTAGCAGAAGCATTCCTAAACTAGAGGCCGACCTCGGTACCGTGATGAATGCAAAAAAGTATAGAGAGGAAAAGCTGCATTTAGTCAGCTGAAAACGCCCCCCGTTGATGTGACCCTTTATTCATTACAAAAGGACCTTCGGCAAATGGGCGTTGGGGGCAATTGTTTCAAGTGAGCTAGTAAAGCTTTGCCTTAAGACTGCTGCAGGAGGTGCGAATTTCCCTACCCAAATTTATATCTCACTTTTTGGAAAATATCCAAGAGTTTCCATGGAAAGAAGTTATAATTATTTCCCACCGAAACCAGGCAAGGATGCTTCCATATCAAAGCTTACAAACCAATTCTTACCGCTGCATCATGGAGAAAAAGAATATAGGTTTTACATGCCGAAAAAAAGGGAAAAGATGCCCCTTTTGAGGAGGAGACTGCTGCCAGATTTCCTTTTACACAGCGAGTCAAACGGAAAAGCTTACGAACTTTGGATTTTTTAGAAATTTGGGAAAAAAAAAGTAGTCAATGGGGTAAATGGGGGCGAGATTCATCAAAATTACGTGCACAGTTCTTTTTCCCGAGTGCCGGGTTTGTGGTGGAGAGAAGTTTGGCAGCTTTCCCCAAATTTTTTTTTTTTTGATTTTTGTGGACGTTTTCAAAAGATTCAAAAAATAAGCAGATGTACAAGCAAACAAGCAAAATCCTTTTGCAAACCAGAGGAAGTGGCCCTGACCTTACCTCTTGAATGCTCAGATTTTGCTTTGACTTGCTTTTTCCACCCCCGGCCGCCACTATTAATTGAATTTTGTCCTCAGGATTTACTGGTAGAGCCACACTTCATCAAATTCTCTGCAAAAAAAGTTTCAGAGTTCTCATCCCACTTGTAAAAAATTCCCATTGAAAGATCTCCCTTGCGATCGGGGGGAACAGAAAGGGAAAGTTGCTTAGCCCCCAAACTCTCCACCAGAATTGTGTTGAGAACCCCAAGAGAATTGTTTTGTTTTGAACAGGGTCTTTTGTCTTTTTTTACAAATTCAATCATCCCCATCAAAGTTTTCCTCACAACCTGACGTGAGGGCCTCCCACTGGCTCATCTTCAATTTCGTTTTTTCCCACTTTAAAAAACCGACTTATCCTTTTGTAGGTTTTTGTTTTCTTTGGGGGCTTTTTTCGTACCATAAACTTTTCCAGAGCATCAATGATTTGCCTATTCCCCCCAACCCGAGTTTCACCATGAATTTAATTTTTGCCCTGGCCCTTTTTGGGGACTCCATGTTGTTTGAAAGGTGCCTGGTTCCAACGGGGGCGATGCTTATTCCCTGCTTTTAAGGGGTTCATGTTTGAACACTTTTTAAACGTTGGTAAAAGAATGTTCGGTGCTTTGAAATAAAAAATATTCCCCCTCGTTCCACACACACACACCACACACAAAAAACCCCCACACACACACACACACACACACACACACACACACAAAACCCCCACAATATTATATATATATAAAATATATTTTATATATATATATATATTCTACAGGACAAACACAAAACACACACACACACACCCAACAACACAAACAACAACACACCCCCCAACACACACACACACACACAAATATATATTAATATATAAATAAATATTATAATATAAATTATGATTTAAATGTATATTATCATATATACTAAAATACACAACACAAACACACACAAAAAACACACACACACACACAACACATGCACACACACACAAAACATTATATTGTGTGTGTGTGTGTGGGGTGTGTGGGTTGTGGGGTTTGTGGTGTGGTTTTGGTGGTGTTGTGTGTGTGTGGGTGGTGTGTGTGTGTTGTGTTTTTATTCTTTTGAATTTCATTCAAATATTAAAATTTTTTTAGGGGAAGTTTTTTAGACTTTTTTTCATTTTTTATAAAGGGAACGATTTGATATGCTATAGGGAAGCTTTAAAGCCCAGCAGGTGAATTTTTACAACTATGACGTGAAAAATGTTATAGAAAAGTGGCACCCCCGGGTTACAACGGGGCCTTTTGATACACGCAGGCACACACGCCTACGCACCATATCCCCTCACACACAAAATCCATACACGGGTTTGCACGTCCTGCCCCCTCCCCCCCCCTTTCCCTTTCCCAAGCACGATTTGTATGTCAACAGCTCAGAGAATAGAGGTAGTGGCGAGGTTTGAAGGTGATGAATTTTGCAATTTTCCCTACATATCATGGGTCTCTTGTATACGAGCCACATACCCCTTTCATCGCGTAAAAAAAAAAAAAACTCTATGAGATAGTCCATTGTAAGACCCATTGGTAGCTGGAAATATACGTGCTCGCGAATATTCCCCAAATATACTGCCCCCTTAACCAAATAATTATTGCGGGGCATAGACCCAGTAGAATTTAATTGTCGGGTTTGGTATGGGCTCAAACCAAGAATATATATTTTATTCAGGGAAAGATTTCATTGAAGGCAGATAAAGGGCCCAGGCCTAGCGAACGTGTGTGGTGTGCATGGGATAGTATTTTTCTTCCCTTCGGTTGGCATCCGCCTGCTGGAAACGGGAACCCCAGATGGGGCCCCAATTTTCGATTTATTTTTGTCTTTTTTTTACAATTGAATAACTTAATTATTTTTCAAAGTAACCAGCAATTCGTTGTTTAGGAGACCCAATCTGAGAAGTGAGTTATTAAGCATCAAGAGAACTGTACAGGTCTTTTCAGTCACGGAATATATAAAGACACGTGAGTCACCAAATTTTCTAGCAAGGGGATGAACATGAAACCAACATAGATATGGTTAAAAAGAACAAAAAACGCTTTCCCCCGATTGGGGGTCCCCAATCCTTAGATTGTAGGGGTTTTCAGCATGAAAAATTCGAGTCCCTAAGGGACGTAGCAATTTTATTTTAACTAACGGAGATTAAAATTACGCGAGGTTGAAAAGCACTGTGACAAAAAACTTTGTAAAACCACTTTCGTAAACATAAAAAAAATGCAATAAATAGCTTGATTGAAGGCCAAGTAGACACCGAGAAAGGGAAGAAAAAAAGGACGAGAACACGAAAACTTTTCCTGAACACCACGAGGTCAGTCAGGAATCAACCCAAAATAAAAAAACAAAAGCAAAAGAAAAAGATCCTGACAGTTTTTTACGGAAAGATAAAATTTTCCTCCCAGGAGCTCGGATCACCAAGGTGGGAGGAAAGAAAACTAAGTAAAAATTAACAGGAGGAGGGGCCCCTCAAGCAGGTTTTCCTAGTGACTGGTCCTTCTGAGCTTTTCTAGAATTTGACTCACTGAGTACGGCTTTCGGACTCCCCAAAGAGAGTACCCGGCAGATGGTAATGCGTATGCCACATGTATTGATTTGTTCCTACAAACAACCATAGGAAAAACACTCAACTTTGGGGAACACGAGTCAGCAACCCTGGCGCTAAGAAAGGTAAATCCAAGATAGCTCGAATATAATTACAAGAGAGCAAAACTGAATTAAGGACTTTCTTTTTTTATTATTTGGTTTCCTGGAATAAACCGGGGGTACCATTAGCTAATAACCTGGCCAAAGGTTATTAAGAATGGGTTTATTCACTGTTTCAGTCTAGATAAGATCATAAAATTTTGTTTCCTTAGAAAAACGCGTTTACTTTAAGTAAATTTTTTCATCCCCTGAAAAAGATTGAAGTGTGAATTTTTTCTCCCCATTTTGGTCTTTTCTCTGGCAAAAACATGTTAACTGAAAAGGAGACCTGGGCATGTGTTAACTGAAAAGGTTTCCGGGGCAAACAAGGCAGCGGGCTGGACGGAGGAGCGGAGGAAAAGCCAGGAGCGCATTTGGGTGTGTCTGTGAAGCCCTCTTTTGGGGTTGCCCTTGTGACCTGAAAAAATTTTGTGTTGCCTGTTATAAGCGCATCGTGCAGTGTGAATGCGGGTTTTCCCCCCCTGTTTGTCCCTATAAAAAAGTTAGGGAAAATAATTTGTGTAAAAAAGGGAAAGACTGTCTTTTTGGTTTTATTCGTGCCCGCCTCGCCACTTGGGTTCCCTGGGTGTTCTGGGCGCTGTGGGCTCGGTCCCCCCTTGGAAACTGTTCAGTGTTCACGACCCTGTTCACGCGTCTCCCTAGGTGTTTTGTTGGGGCAGAGAGACGGGGCGGTCGGCGAACAAAGGGTCGGAGGGGATTTGTGTTTATTGATCAGTGAGCCCCCCGATTTATCATGGTCCAAAGAGGCGGCCAGCGAGAGAGAGGAGGCATGATGAGGCAAGCCGAGTGGGTGAACCGAGCCAGATGGGACCTGTCACTGCCAGCTGGCCGGTAGAGGGGGGGAAATGGCACAAAGGGCGAAGACGGAAAAAGGGGCACCGAGCAGGGCACCATTCGTCGAGATGCAGGCAAGGAAGGGGCAGGGGAAACAGTTTCTCCCAACGTGTGGAGGTGCTACAGGAAAATCTTGATTTGGAAGAGGGAAAATAGAGTAACCGACAAGGCCGCAACGGCGTGAAGGGGAAAAATGATGGAGGGAGGTCCCCAGACTTAAAAGGGGCGAGGTTCGGGGCCCCTGGGGAGGAAGGGGAAGGGGGGGAAAGGTGGCGTCACGGGGTGTAATGTTAAAAGCAGAGAAGGGGGACGAGGTTTTGGCAAAGATGCCAGTGTGTCAGATTTACTGGGTTGCCTGGGGTTGGGCGGAAACCCCGGGCCCTCGCAGCGTGGTGGGAAACCCAGGGTCGTGCAGAAGGTGGGGACCAGGGGAAACCCGCCCCCTGGATTAGGTGGGGAAACCGGACCCGGTAACCCCCCCGTTCCTCCCTCCCCCCTTCCCTCCCCCCCAGGTGTGTTATTTCAGGGCAGCGTTCTCGGCCTCCAAAATTTCGGAGGCGTAAGCCAGCTGGTACAAGGGGAAGGGGCCTGGAGGATATTTTCCCCCAATTTGAAATACGGCTCTGCCAGGGCGGACCCAGGGAGAAAGGCCCTGCAGCTGGTAACAGCGCAAGGGGGCCCCCCGGGGTGGGAAGTGTTGGGGACTGCCAGATCCAACATGCCTCTACACCAGCGTGGCGGAGGCTTTGAAACCCCGGTTTGGGCACCACCCCAAGGGGGTATATGGGGCCTGCTAAAAAGAAGCGCCCCGTGAGCGTGGCGAGACACTGTCCCAGCTGGCGCAGGATGGGGGGCGGGGTAAAAGGTCGTCCCCGCGGCTGCGGAAGAGAGATTGGGGTCCGGCCCCGATTTCTTTGTTGACGCTTTGGGACCAGCAGCTGAAAAATACGTCAAGCAGGCACACCCTGAGGCCCCGAGGTGGCGCTGGCGAGGGTTTTGGAGTTCGGGGCCCTTCCTGAAGGAAACCCAGTGGCCTAGGGCCAGCGCTCAGCTCCCCCATGACCCCCGGGCCGGGAAAAAGCTAAAGGGGAGAAGGAGCATTGAGGAAGGTGAGCCCGAGCATTTTCAAGGTTTGGGGCGGGTAAGGAAGGGAAGACGTAGCGGTGTCGGAGGGGGGCGGGAAAAAAAGCCCCTCAATGGGGGATTTGAGCTTCCAGCAGTGCTTTCAAGGCTGTGGAGGTATGGCACATCCGAGTGCAGTCCTAAGGTTTAAAGGGAAATGGTACAGGCGGAAAAAATGGAAAGGGTGGGGAAGGGGGCCGAAAACCCAGCCGTCACGGTTTCCCGGGCCCCCCACTTGGGTAAGCGCCGCGAAAAACCCGCACGATGCAGGTGGAGGGCTCAGTGATGGGAAAACCATGCCGGACAGTGGACACTGGGGGCTGAGAAGACCCCAGTCGGCCTGATATGTTGGCCATATGCGAATTCCCGACGCACCCCAGAGACTGTGTGGTGTCACGGGGATTGTGTGCGTAAGGGCCAGTGGAGGTGATTTGGGGTGGGCAGAGGGGTGAGCGGCGCCCGGGTATGTGGCCGATCGGACGAGCACGCTTGCTGGGCCTTGACACCTGACGCAGAGTAAGGGGGTTTTTTGTGACCTCGGAGGAAGTGGTGAGGGTGACGGTGAAAGTGCCCTTGCTTGAGGTTGGGGTGCGGGAGTTACGGCTGAGCGACGCACCTTGCCCCCAGGGACAGGTCAGAATCCCCCCGGTGTCGACTTCAAAAGGGGGATGCGGGAAGAGGGCCCGTGGAGCCATCAAAACCGCAGTGGTGATGGCGTAGGGTTGGGCGGAGCCTTTGGGGCCAGGGAAGGGGTTTGTTTTCAGTTTGGTAGCAAAAACTTGATAAAGGGCCCCAAAAGGGGCCAGCTGGGCAAAGGGGACTTGTGAGGGAAATGGGAGTGTCCAGAAGAGTGTCGGAGAGCAAGGAGTTGGTTTGGGGTGGGGCCGTTGCCTGACTTTTCCCGAGGACTTTGGGCCCCCCGGAAAACGCCGCTAACCCGGCGGGGGGTACCGACGAGTGCGTGGCAAGTCAAGGTAGCCGGGGCCCTGCCATGAAGGAGACCTATGACGGCCCATGAGGGGAAGTGAGGGACAACATAGGGGGTGCCCGGTGTGGCTGCATAACCCGGTCGGAAGCGAGGGTCTCGCCGAACTACAGAGCCCCCGGGAAGGGCCCTAACGGTGGTAGCGGCCCCTTCCCGATGCCACTATTTTAATTGCAGAGGGCGAAAACGACCGTCGGTTTTCGACGTGGACCGGCTGGGCATTTAAAGGGCCCGGAAGCACTCCTGGGGCCATGGTGAAAAAAAAGAGACGTTAGCCCCAGTAGCGGCGATGAGGACGTGGCAGACCCGACCGAGTGAGAACGGCTTTGGACGGTGAGGGCGATCAACAGACTCAATGGTGACCATGAGCCAGGTCTTGGGGCAGGAGTACGCTGGGGCCACTGCCAACTACCCGGCCCCCACCTTTTCCCCCAGAGCGCCCCTGCGAGACGAAGCCAGCCCCGCTGGATGAAAGTTTTTTTGTTTTTTGAGAAAAAGATTTTTAATTATGTTACTTTTTTTTGAAAGAATTTTTTTTTGTTCCTGAAAACAATTTTTTTTCAATTTTCTGTAGTTTTTTTCAGGTTTTGGTATGTCAGAGCAACGGGCGTTGCTTTATAGGGGGGGGGTAGGCTACGGGCCCGGGGTTTTTTGTCTCTGGGAAACATTTTTAACATGAAAAGGATGACCCGGGGGGTTTTTAAAATGAAAAGGATCTGGGCAAAACAAGCGCAATGGGTGTGAGGGAGGAGCGGAGGAACAAGCCCGGAGACGCAGTTGGTGTGCTCGTGAAGACCTCGGTGTTTCCCCTTTTGACCTGAAAAAAACTTTTGTGGCCCGTTATAAGCTGCATTTGGGAGTGGACATGTGGTTTTTCCCCGTTTGGCCCATAGAAAAGTGTAAGGGTAAATTTTAATTGTGTAAATAAAGGAAAGACTTATTTTTTGTTTATTGTACCTGCTCGCCACTTGGCGTTTCTCCGTGGGTTTTTTCTGGGGTGCTGTGGTGCTCAGTGCCCCCTTGGAAAATGTTCAAGTTTACGACCCCGTGGATAAACGCCCTTGCCTAGCCTCCTTTTTGTTTGGGGGCAGAGAGACGAGGCGGTCGGCGTAAAATATGTTTTTTAATTTTGAAATATTTCTTTAGGATTTTTTATTGTATTCATGGAGTATTGGATATGGGTTTTGAAAAATGATTTTACGGGGGGCATTTTGGAGAATGTGTTCCTGCGGGGTGTGGGACATCTTTTTGATGACCCATTTTGAAATTAGAACTTTTTTGGTGTGGGGTTTTCTTTCCGATACCTGGACAAGTGGGCGTGCTCCATGCGACCCGCCTTTGGAGGATCTTTCCGAGATGGGACCCCGAAATGTTTGCCCAGGTTAAAGGGATTTGCGTTACATTTGGGAGAGCCGACGTCGTTCTGTTTATCATTTTTCAGAACCGACCGTTGATTGGTTTGAGCTCTCCAGGCCCTTTACGAAAGATGGGAAGAGTACCTCCAACACACCGTTTTTTTAACCCCCCTGCGATGCCCTGTTTTCCTACCCCCTTTGGTGACACACCGCCCGGAGAAGGTGTAGTGTCGGCTGCGCACCTCGCCCACTTAAGCCCGTATTATTTTGGGCAACACAGGGGACGAAGCAGCTCTTGACCAGCCAATGCCTACCGCTTTACCACGAAGTTCCGCTGTAACCCCCTGAACAGTCCTACCCCCTGGTGGGTCAAAGATCCCGACCAACCTGCGCATATTTAATGAAGACCCTCTTGGAGACTACCGCGCCCCAACCTACTAGTTCAGGGCTTTCGGCCGGCGGGCCGCCCTTTTTTGGATCCTGGGTTTTCCCATGGTTCCATTGGCACCGTCCCGCCGATGACCTTAAATTCTGAAGGAGGAATTGAGGGCCCCCTTTTTGTCCGGGACGAGATGTCCTGTCTCGCTTCCCCAGATTTAAAATGGGAGCATCCCTGTGCACCCCCAGCCAATGCCACAGCGCTGATTACTGTAAGAAAAGAAAAACCGTCTTTTCCCCGGTTAGGGCCCATGGGAACCTCTCGCACGACGGAATTGATTTGCGGAAACATTTTTTGAGTTGCAGATAGATTTTCCCACCCCGGTTATTTTTAGCAAGTTTTTAAATTTTAATCGGGATCTACGATAACAGCACAAAACCCCATTTTTTTATCAAAAGCCACTTTGGGTTGATACTCCAAAAAACTGTGTACCCGTCGAAAAAAATAACCAATATCGTTTTAAAAAAGTATTACGTCACAGTTAGGGGAGCCCAGCGGCGTATTTGCACCCATCACGAGACGTGTCCGAGAACCCTAATTGCCACCGGAAAAAAAGGGGGCATTAAAACCCGCAGCCCCGGTACCGAATCTAGGTCCCGCAGGCATTTTACATAACCCCCTAAATCCAATACTAGTTAAAAAAACAGTCCCGTAAGGCTTCTGGGCAGTTAAGTGATCTTGGTTATTTTTTTTTTAACCCCAGGGGGCATTTTTGACCTGATTCCAAACCGCACGTTTGGGGTCACCCGGTAAAAAATAGCCAAGTTTTCAAAAAACATAAAGTCCCAAATGCAAATTTTCTCCCCAAAATAGAAATTTTAGTTTTCTTTTTATCCTTTCTTATTTCCATTTTCTATTTTTTTGCGACGTTCCAGGTCGCGAAGCCCCGAAGGGGGGGAGGCGTTGCTAGTTTTTTCTTTCATAGTTTTTGGGTTTTTGGGACCTTTAACTTCTCTTTTGATAATTCTTGCTCCTCAAATAAAATCGTACCTCTGAGCTTTTCAGCAGCCCACCCAGAAAATTAAGATAAAATTATTAATATTTACCACTCTCAAAGCTGTGGTTTCCATCTCGGGTTTTAAAACAACGTTTTGCTGATTATTTGAATCTCAAAAACCCTTTAAAAAAATTTTTTAAAATGCCTAGATGAACAGAAAAAAAAATAAGCTGAAAAAAAACAGACCCTGAAACCGTTCCCAAATTTCATCTCTTATCTTCATCTTTATTAACACCATTATCTCACCAGATTTTCTTCATCATATTTTTTTACCCACGTGGTGTGTGTGGATGTATATAATATATAAAAATAAAAATAATAATAATATGGGGGGGGGTGGGGGTGTGGGGGGGGTGGGGTGTTTGGGGGAACAGGGTGGTGTTTCAAAAAAAGTTTTATAAAAAAAAAAAATGGCATAAAAGAATTAAATATATAAAAGAAATTAAAAATAAAAATAAAAAATAAAAAGAGAATGGACAAACACCACAAACACACACACAACAAATAGGAAATTTAAAAATATTATTAGAAAAAAATATAAGAAATAATAGATATATAGAAAAGTATTAACACACAACAACACACACCACACCACACACACCACAAAAATTAAAAAATATAGATATAAATTATATTTAAAAATAGATAAATAAAATATATAGAAAATTTAATATATAAGAAATAATAGAAAATAAAGATATAATATATAATATATATATTTTAAAATATAATAATAATATATAAAAATAATATATAAAAATAGAATATATTAAAATATATAAAGGGAATATATATAAAAATTTAAAATAATAATTAATTATAATATAAAATGGATATAAAATTATAATAATATATAAATATAAATAATAATTATATATATAAAATATATAAAAATTTAATTAATATTTAAAATTTATATATATATTATATAAACAAATATTAAAATAATAAATAATATAATATATATAAAATTTTAATATAATTATATAAACATATTATATAAAAAAAAATTTTTATATATATAAATATATTTTAAAAAATAAAAAAAAAAAAATATATAAATATTATATATTATTTAATATAAATAATATAAAATTTAATATAATATATTATTATCATATCATCATCTTTTTGTCTCTTTGCTGTATAGTCCTACCGAGTATAAAAAACCGATGTGAAAGAGGGTTCTACGCCAAACTCGCATCTGTGGAGAGTTTTCCCCCCCCCCGGGGACTTTGCATGTTCTGGGCGATTTCAATGGGGTATCGGCGTGACCGAGCTGGCTACGAGTGTCGTCGGCCCCCCATGGCTCCGGAGCTGACCCAACGGCGAGAATAGTCCCTCTCCGGGACTTGTAGGTCCCAAAAAATGAGGATCTCTCGCTCCTGGTACCAGCGCTCCAACCCGCATGTGGACTTGGTACAGCGATAGGGTAATTGGCCAAGGAGCGACCACTTTTTTGTTAGCAGGGAGGAGGACCTCCAGACTGAGGGTTTCCCGGAGTGCCGAGTTTGGGGCACCGCCCTAGGGCTTGTGGTCCCCTGGGTCCACTTCAAAACTCCCCGCCCCCTCCAGTGGCCCCAAAGGGTTTCATTGGCCCGATAAGGGGGAGGAGTGTCCCCGGGGGTTCCCCACGGCAGTCTCGATATTTAAGAAAACCCCAGAAACCCGGGCCCCAGTGCTCTGGGGAGTCCTTCAAGCGGTAACACTCGAAGCAGCCGGAGTCCATTGGCATACGCCCAAAGGGGACAAGGCAGAATAGCACCCCTGGAGCCCTCGGGCCATAAAGGTGTGCAAGGTGGGGCTGAATGGGAAAAAAGTCTGGGGTTTCCATGGTGCGTGGGCTCGGACACTGCTGAGAAGGGACAAGGAAAAGTTATCGGGAATCTTGGAGGGGTGAAGGCCATTTTTGGAAAGCCCTTTCCCCTGCCTACCAACCCCTGAGAAGACTGAACCCCTAACCCCTCCTCACAGAGATGCAGTCCGATCAGGGAGGGAAATTTTCTCAGATAGTTGGGGTTCGGAAGTTGGGCTGAGTATTTTGAGTTGGATGAAGGATGTCGCAGTCCCTGTGCGGACCCCCCCCAAATAGGAGGAACCTCCTACCCAAACAGGGGTGGCGGCGATTTCAAGCTAAAGAGGGGAAAGCTGCGGGCATATGTGAAAATCCTTGTGAACCAAAAGGCGGGGGGAACCTATGGCTGGGGGCCGCATTCAGTCCGAGCCATTTGCCAGTCGGTACCACCCCCCTGCCCTGCTAAAGGGGCGTGGCATCCCTTTGGGAAGGGGAAAGGGGATCGGGGGGACTGTAGAAACTCCGGGCATTACACGTCAGCATACCGGGCAAGGTTTCGCCCCTTCTTCTGAAACACCTACTGAGGCACCAGAGACGGAGCATTTAGATTTCCAAAAAGACGTATATAGCGTAATTGTGGAACGCCGCGGATTTTGGTGTGGGTTGCTCGCAGCCTACAAAACTCAAGAAGGCATTGATCGGGATCGGGAATCGCTATGGAGATCCTGAGGTCGGGGGAAATTCCGCCATTTTGGCCTGATACAACCCTCTATACTGGTATGAAAGTGCGAAAGTGTGGTGGGGTTGTCGAACTTTTCCCCTGAATTCAGGGGGGGGCAAAGCGGCCCCTTGCACCCAAAATTTTCAACACTTGTAGGATGGTAATGGGCAGAGTACTACCCAAAGCAGGCAAATAAGATCTCAACCTTGTTTTTGCGACGATTTTCCATCCTATCTAGCCCTTGGAGCATTTTGGGGCGGCTCTTGATGTTTTAGCAATGGGGCGAAGCCCTGGGCCCTAGGGGTTCCCCCGGACCAAGACAAGTTTCAGGACTTTGGGGGCCTGTTAGGGGAACCCCGTTCGTCGACCCATGTTTGCGGCGAGGAGTAGGTAGTCCAATTTTGGGTTGTCAGACGGAAGTCAGTGAGGATTGTCTGGCAACAGGAGCCATGAACTTGATCAAAAGAGCTTTTGGAGATGTCGGTCCATGCAGAAGGACCAAGCTGGGTCTCAAGGGCCCTTAACTTCATTTTTGCTTATAAAGCGAACCTGGACGCTATCCGGGCCCCTTGGAGTTCCCCTTGATGCCTTCTGTAAAAGTCCTTCCCCGGGACAGGGGGTACATTGGCAGGACACGGTCCAAACCGGCGGTTACACCATGAGAGGGGATGGGGCCTTTACTTTCATAACCGGGTCGCAAAACAGGCTATATGGCCACCTAGCTCGCCCCTATGGAGACCCCCCCCATAGGTGTCTCTCGCGAGAAACCCCGGGTGGGGAGACCTGTGGGGCGTTTGGAGTTTGGCTTTGGGGACTCGAGAGACCGTCGCGAGGAATTAGGGGGGCCGTGTCCCGCTGGAGACTCGCCCGAGGGACCTGATGGCTGGAAGCGAAGGGGGGGAGATGTGATCATCTTCATCAAGGGGTAACGGATGGGGCGCATAGCCGCATCACCCCGCTTCCAACCCCCGAGATCCCCCGAGGTGAGTCCCCAGGCAGGCCCGGCCCCTCTTAATTCTTTGAACAGGTTCCCTCGAGTGCCCAAGCCCCTGATCCCTGGGTGCCCACAGGCCCCCCACCCCGGGTTTTCCCCAAAGAGACAACCTGGGGAGGGCACCCCAGGGAAACGGCTGGTGCCAATAGCCTGAGTTGGCGATTAGAAATGGAAAGGAACAGGCCCCGCCGTTTCACGGTAACTGCGGGTTTGGACAGCGGGGCGTGCCAACGTACCCCAGATCCCGGGAAAGGGGGCTTTTTATAAAAGACATAAAGACGAGAGGATAGCGTCCAGGTTTCGCTTCCCTAGAGCAAAATTTGGGGATCAAGGCCTTGAAGACACGTCACTTGTCCGCATAGGTCCGACATCTTAAAAAGCTTTGTTTATCGAGTTCATGGCTCTGTTTCCGACCCAAACATCATTTACTCTTGGTCTGACCCAGAATTGGATATGCTACCAAGGTAAAAAACAATCCTTGCCGCAGCTGGTTGATGAATAGGTCCCCCAAAAGGCCCCAAAGTCCTGAATCTTTGGGTTTAAGGCTAAGGGTTTTGCCCCATTTTATAAATCATCAAGAGCCTCACCAGGATTTAAAGAATCAGATAGGATAGCAAATCATCGGCAAAGTAAGATTTAGACTTTTATATTTCCCAGTGGCTCCACACTGAGTTTGGTAGAGCTCTGCCTATTTTCCAGTCCCCAAAGATGTTTAAAATTGGGCAAGGACACAAACCTTTCCTACCCCTGAATTAACAGGGAAAAAAGTTCGACAGGGCCCCCCACACTTTTCAGCACTTTCAGTACCAGTATAGAGGCTTGTATTAGGACAAAAAATCTGGTCGGAATTCCCCCAGTTCAGGATCTCCAAGTGATCCCGATATTAGCAAATGCCTTCTTGAGGTGAGTGTTGCAAGAACCCCGACCAAATCACGATTCCCCAAAATTTCTTGAAAACACTAGATTCAGCCCATTTTGGGCCTTTTAGATGTAAATCCCGATTGCTCCATCTTGATGTTTAAATGGTGTTTCGGATCGTTCAGGGAATTTGGGAAGAACTTTTCCGGGATGTGAGCAGTATAATGCCACGGTAGTTGCTACAATCCCAACAATCCCCTTTTTCCCTTCCAGAGAAGAATGACCAGCCCCCCAACAGGTCAGGGGGGAAAGATACCCGACTGCCAGAGGCAGTCAGGACGTATGCAAGCTCCCAACCATAGGTTGCCCCCAGCCTTTGCAGTTTAGCAGGGATATCACAATGCCTTTTGCTTTCCCCACTCTCAGCTTGGAAATCGCCATCTAAACCTCTGTTAGGGGAGGAGGTTTCCCCGCGGTGGGGGGGTAAGCTTTCTCCAAGCTAACGTTAGGGGTTACTGGTAAAATGCTTAAAAAAATAGCCCCAAGTTTAGAAAACCGAAAACATGATCTAAAATGATCCGTCCATCCCCTGACGGGCTGCAGTTCCGCTAGGAGGGCTTAGAGTTATCTTTCTCAGGGGTGGTAGGAGGGCAAGGTCGTTTACCAAGAAATGACTTTTTAAACCCCCTCAGCAAGTTTCCTGAGAACTTTCCTTGTCCCTTTCCGGGGAACCCCCACACACCCTGGGCGACAAAGCTTGATTCCATTCAGCCCCAGCCGGCGACAGCTTCAATGGCCTTAATGCTCCAGGGAGATAAATTCTGCCTTGCTCGGGGTATGCCAATGGGCTCTGAGCTCTTAGTGTTTCGGTTTGAAGAGGCCAAGAGCAACTGGGTCGTCGGTTGTGAGTTCTGTGAATATCGAGACGGGCCCTGGGGAACCCATCGGCAAATTCTCCTCCCTAGTCGTCCCAAATGAAAAACCTTAGAGTGGGCCCCGGAGGGTTTTTAAGTGGATTGCAGGGTAGGGCCCCAATAGCCCAGGTCAGTGCCACAGAACTCGACCTCGGGAAACCCTGCAGTTCTGGAGGATCCTCCATTGCATGCTAACAAAAATGTGGTCGATCTCCTTGGCCACTGTTCCCGTATTGCTGTACCATGTCCAGCAATGCTGGTTGGAGCACTGGTACCAGGAGCCAGAGATCCTCATTTTCTGAGACCTAGCAAAGTCCCGGAGAAGGAGGCTATTCTCGCTGCTGGGATCAGGTTCCAAGCCATGGGGGCCGACAGACATCTCATAGCCAGCTCAGTCACGGCCGGATACTGCATTGAAGTCGCCCAGAACAATGCAAATATCTCGCCGGGGGCAATTGCCTTGGAGGAGAACGCCTCTTTCACATCAAGTTTACATACATCGGTAGGAGCGTATACAGCAATAAGAGAGATGAAGCCAAAAGCATGCTTCAGTCTCAGTGCCATAATACGCTCATCAACCGGTGTCACCTCAACTACCGAGGGCTGAGGTCGGCTGAAGATGGCTTTGGCTACACCCTGGAGGTGGTGACCATCACTGCAGCCTGACCAGTAGTAGGTGTACCCACCCATACTGATCATGGTGCTACCAGGTCTTCTCACCTCTGAAAGGGCAGCCACCTCAACTCCCAGTTGCTCCAATTCCCGCGATAGCAGGGGTAACCGCTCATCCTGCCGCAAGGACTGGATGTTCCAAGCACCTACCCGGAAAGCTTGCCTGAGGTTAGCCCCGGGCGGAACTCCGGTGCACGCACTCTGCCGCCCCCGCCGATGCTGCCCAAATAAGGGAGGGGTTGGCAGGCTGTGGGGCCGCCCGTCCACCTGTGGGGTTTCCGTGGGCTTTGCCCCACAAGCTTCATGGTGTGTTGGCTCCTGCCAGGGCACAGGCGGGAGAAGTAACTCTTCTTTCCATCCTGTACCCCAACATTTGCCCTTCAAGCGGGACCCACAGCCCGCCTTTCTTGCTGGGTGGGAGCATATAATTATCATGCATTTGGAGAGTTTCTGGGGGAGGAGGGCTGGCAAGGTCCACCTCCCCGAGCCGCCCAATTACCCTAGGGTGGCTAGGGGGCAGGAGTTGGTACGGAGCCAGGGCATGTCCACACGCCAGTGGGCCAAAGCTCCATACCTCTGGGGCCTCTTGCTGCTTCGAGATCCCCCACAGTTTAGCCTGGGACCGCAAGGTGCCCAGTTACCCATGGGTGGCCCCAAGGAGGCATGCAAAAAGTTCGAGACGGAGAGGCTGGCCCTGGCGGGGGAGATTTATAAAAGCTGCTCCCTTTTCGCAAAGCTAGCAGTGGGGGACTGCAAGCGAAAAGGCATGCAAGCACTAACATTATCTAGGCTACCACACCATCGCTTCACATCATTTGGCTTGAAGACGCCAAAACCCCAAAAAAACCACACCACACATATTTTAAATATATACTACATATTTTTTAGCCGACCCCCTCGTCTCTCGCACCAACACAAGGCAGGCTAGGCAGACGGCGGCTACCACAGGGTCGTAAACCTAAACCGCCCAAGAGCCCCGAACACCAAGGTCCCAGAAACCAGGAGGGGAAACCCCAAAGGTGGGGGGGCGGGCATGAAATAAACTTCGGACAGTCTTTCCTTTTTTACACAAGTTTCCCCTACACTTTTATAGGCACAATACGGGGGGGAAACCAGATGCACACAGACAAAAAGCTAAAAAACAGGGAAACCGGGTTTATTCAGGTAAAAGGCCCCACCGAGGTCTTCACGGGAGCAGACCCAACGGTCTCCCGGTTTGTTCCCCGCTCCCCCGCTCAACCCAGGCGTCGTTGCCCAGGCCCCCTTCATTTTTAACAAATGTTTCGACAGGAAAATGCCCCACTGGGTGAATTATATACATATTTTAGCTTAATAATAACACAAAATACTAAAATAAAAGATACATAATAAATATAATAAATAAAAAACATATATAAATTATATGAAAATATATATAATATATTTAAAATAAAACAAAACCACCACACACAAACACACGCACGCAGCACGAAGCAGCACAAACCACACACACACAACCCCAAAAACACCACACACACACACAAAACACACACCACACACAACCACACACACCACACACACACACACACACACCAACACACAAAAGCAGCAATTAGGTCTTAGCCCTTTCCCTGATTTCACCTTCCTTGAATTTGCGGGAAAAAACTTTTTTTTATGCTGCAATAGGATGGGGTTTTTTTTTTTTTAGACATGTAATTTTATACTGATATGGATTGTAGTGAGAAATAAAAAAAACATAACAAAAATCAAGGAAAAAGGGGACCAGTAGTGCTAAAAAGGCTAGGCCACAATACAACGGTGCCCCTCTCTGTGTAAAAAAAAATCAATAAGGTAAATTTAAAGTTTGGGTAGCAGGATGGGTAATGCTATGCCCTTTTGGTTGGGATATATATATATATATATAATATATATATTTTATATATAATATATAATAAATATATACTGGGGTTATATGTCAAAATTTGGTGTATGTGTGTATATATCCTAAAATAGATGTATGAATTTTTAAAAATAATATAAAAAAAAAAAAAAAATAAAATAATATATATAAAATATAAAAAGAGGGGAGAGAGAGAGAGAGAGAATACATAGAAATAAGAATTAAACCTCTTTTTCTCCCTCTCTCCCTCCCCCAAAAAAAAAAAAAAAAAAACAAACAAAAAGAAAAAAAATATAAAAAAAATAAATAAGGAAGAGGGAAAAACAAGACAAAAAAAAAAGAAAAAGAAAAATAAAAAAATTTATAATAAATAATAGCAAGAATTATAATATATATATATTAATTAAGATAAAATTTTAAAAAAATAAACAAGTAATTATTAAAAAAAGGGGGGTAAAATCGTATATTGGGACACACACACACACACACACAACACAAAATTATAAAATAAATAATTTTAAAAATATATAACATACATAATATATAATATATATATAATATATAAATTTTATATATATAATATTTATATTATATAATATATAGTTAGAGAGCAAGCGAAAAAAGGGTGGGTTTTTTCTTAATGCCAAAAAAAATAAGACATGAAGAAAAGATAA
>NC_051390.1:33420033-33425033 GCF_015228065.2 Penaeus monodon
TTAATTAATTTAGGGCTAGGGTTTTAAACTAGAAACATTATTGCTTTTAAACAACCTTTCTCTCCCCCCTCAAGGTCGCTTGCTGTTTTGGGGACCCCCAAGCGTTGTGTTCGGGGAAAAAAAAAAATTTTATATTTTTTAGGGAATTTTAGGGGCGCCCCCCTTAAAAGATACGCAGAAGGAGGGGTTTTTTTTTTATATTCCTGGTTGATCGTTTCAGTAAAATTCGGCATTTGGGTATAGGATCCCCCCGGGTTTTTGGAGTTTATTGAAAATCCTTTACGATGCAAAACAACAAAATACCCGGGCAGGGGTTTAAAAATTTCTGACCCCGGGGAACATTTGCTTTATAAAAAATTTGGGGAAATTTTTTTAAAATCACCCTTCTTCAGGGGTACAAATTTTGTCGCATATCTTTATATGTTAAAAATTTAATGGGTAGTTTAAATTAAACTTTAAAAGCCAAAACTTGCTAATTTTACTTCAGTTTTTTTTTATTAACTTTAATATTCGTTTTTTTTTGATTTTATTTCCCGGGGGGGGGTCACTCGCCTTCCCTCTCATTAAAAGCTAGCTTTTACTCACACACACAACCCAAAACACCTTTACCTCACTCCCAAAACCGGACAGAAGGCCTGGAAACCCCTTTTTTATTAATAAAACTTTTTGCTGCCCTTTGTGCTGGCGTTAAAAGGTTTTTTTATGGGATCTCTTTAGCCCCCCAATTTTTTCTGTTTATGACGAGTGGTTCTTTCATAATGTCCAAATTTCATCTATTTCTTTTCTGTGTGACGATTAATTTGGGTTTAAATAGATCTTCGCGGATCGCCCCATGGCGTTCCCTTATTTATTCCCCATATCTATAGAGACGGTGGGGGATTCAAGTCAGGTCCCTTTTCACCCGTACTGACTTCCCTCTTCTAATTTTTTTTTAAACTTCCCTGAAAGAAACAAAAAAATAAAAAAAAAAAACGAAAAAAGATTTAAAAGACCAAAATTAAAAACCGCCCAAAATTTTTATTTTAAAAAAACCCGGTAGTGGTAGACAAAAACCCCCCTTTTTTCGTGCCCCTTTTTTTTCCCTTTCTTGGCCCTTAGTGTATGTCGGTTCCCCCCCCAATATTTCAAATCGGGACCGGGCACGGAAAACCCAAAGGGGAAACCCGCACAGTTCCAGTCACCCTTTTGGGGTGGGGGTGGGAAAGACGTCATCGGGAAATCGCCATAGGGGCCCCCCGGGGCCCAGATTTTCGTAGAAAAGGGTTTAAGCCCCTCCCATTTTATTTGGGGGGGGGCGTTGCCCTGCCCGACTCCCCGTAGATCCCCAAAGAAACCAGCACCTTTTGCCGCAGGTAAACCCGTCGCCCCCGAAAGCTTTTGCAAGGTGACGCCTGGGGACGCCTGCAAATCCGGTCAACCCAGGACTCTAGCCCCGGGATCACCCCCCCCGAGATGCCCCCCCAGGGCCCCGACACCCTTTGATCCGGATGAAGATTACGAGGACGTTTGGCCCCGAGAAGGACCCGAAAGAGATCTGTGGGGAAAGGGGTGGACAAGGGACGCCACCCCAGTTTAGCCTGGGCCAGGACTACGAGGAGGGCTAGACGAATCTGAAATCAAGGAAAGGGGGTGCGGACTTTCGAGGACATTTTGGGGCATCCGGGGGGACGGGGCACTTCATCGAGGACCAGGGGGATGAACAACCTGGAAGCCAGGGCCCCGAAGAAAGCACCAGGACACCGCGCCCAGAACGAGATGACCACCAGGTTAGGTCAAACCCCTTTTTGGGAAAAACCCAAGAAAGCCCCGACACACACACACACACCACACACACACACACACACACCACACACACACACACACACACACACAAACCTATATATAATATATATATATATATTTAAAAATAAAAATATAATAAAATTTTTTTTCTTAATGGTAGGGGGGGGAGGTTCAGGGTTTTACCGCCGTGGGCAAGCATATACTTAAATTTTAGTTTCATGTTTTGGGGGTTTTTTTGTGGGGTAAGTGGTTTGGGTCCCCCTTTCCTTACCACGGAGAGTGCCGGTGAAATTTTTTCGCAATTTTTCTCTCTATTTTTTCCGGGCTTGGGGGCCCGCATTTACTTGGGCTGGCTTGGCCACCCAGTGGCTAGGTTTTGGGGAATCGAGGTGAAATTCCGGCCCCAAAGGGGAAAAAAGCGCCGGCCCCTGACTCGAAAACCCCCGAAAAACAGATTGCCCTCGTGCCAAAATCTTGAGTCCTGAGCTCCCAAACCCCTCGGGCCCCCGCGGGCCCTTTTATAAAATATATATATATAAAATAAAATATATTATATTAAATATTGTTGTGGTTGGGTGTGTGTGTGTGTGTGGGGTTGTTGTTGTTTGTGTGATGGTGGGTTTGTGTGGGGTGTGTGGTTTGTGTGTGTGTTTGTTGGTGTGGTGTTTTTTGTGTGTGGGGGTTTTGGGGTGTGTGTGTGTGTGTTTTTGTTTTGGGGTGGGGGGCGTAAATATATGTGCATATGTATTTACATAAATATGTAATTTCATTGATTTTATAAATTTAAAATATATAATCAAGAGGGCACGACGGGGAATCTGAGTTTGAGGGTTCGAGTCCCCCGGTGGGGCGTTTATTTCCCTTGGGGAAGGGAAATTTACCTCGGGCCCAACCCAGCCAAAGGGGGGGGGCAAGCCAAAACCCAAGACAGTTTTTCCGGGCCCAAACCCGGGGAAAAAGAGATGGGGATTCCCATAAAACACCGGGCGGAAGGCAACGGCAAACCACCGCTCTAAATTGCCAAGAAAATCATGGAAATCCATGATCGTCATCCTCCTGGTTGGACAGGGCACTTGAAAAAAAAAAAAATATATGTATGTATGCAAATTAATAGATAGATAGATATTTACATATATATGTATATATATGTATATATATGTATGTGTGTGTGTATGTGTGTATGTGTGTGTGTTTGTGTGTGTGTGTGTGTGTGTGTGTGTGTGTTTGTGTGCGTGTGTGTGTGTGTGTGTGTGTGTGTGTGTGTGTGTGTGACCGATGTTCCGTTGCCGCATAGAAGGTCAATTAAGGGAAGATACCTGTGCATTTCATTATTACCTTCATACCAAGCGACAGACCAGCCATTCGGAATAATTTGTATCAGCCTCTAGTGATTAGCAGCCCGGATAGCTCAGTCGGTAGAGCATTAGGCTTTTAACCTAAGGGTCCAGGGTTCAAGTCCCTGTTCGGGCGAACTTTATGGCGTAGCTGAGGTCACTGGTTCGCCCCTTGATGCTGATGCGCTACGGAAAGCGCTGCTTTCGCGAAAATATAGGATTGTTTACTTATGCTTTCTCATGGATATTATGTAAAACCAACAGATGTGTCTATTAATACTTGTGCAAATTAACTTTATCTTGTGACTTTGGAAAATAAAAAAAACATTCATGTATTTGTATAATTTCCCTCGCCTCTAATGCAAACTGTGTTGATGTTAACATGAATTACACACACACACGTATATATATATATATATATATATATATATATATATATATATATATATATATATATATATATATATATATATATATATATATATATACATATGAATATGCGTTTTTTTTTTTTGTGAAATCAATCATTTTGCAATGGACTGAAACTTTAATTTTCGCGAAAGCCATAAGTTCGCCCGAACAGGGACTTGAACCCTGGACCCTTAGGTTAAAAGCCTAATGCTCTACCGACTGAGCTATCCGGGCTTCTACCCAGTAGAGGCTGATGCAAGTTATTCCGAATGGCTGGTCCGTCGCTTGGTATGAAGGTAATAATGAAATGTACAGGTATCTTCCCCGTAATTGACCTTCTGTGCGGCAAAGAATCTGTCTTTCTTTTATGATTATTTATGTACATATATATATATTATATATATATATTATATATTATATATATATATATAATTATATATATTATATATTTATATACTATGTGTACATCATACACACACACACACACACACAACACACACACACACACACAGATAATTATATATATATATATATTATATATATATATATATATATATAATATATATTATTATATACACATAAAACATATATATCTGGAAAGGAACTGGGGACCCTCCCCCGTACTCCCCCAAAGGCATCACAACATAAAAACTAAAATTAAGTATCTGTGTGACCACGGCGGTTTAAAAACATGAACCTCCGTAAAAAAAAAAAAAAAAAAAAAAAAAAAAAAATATAAAAATTTTATATATATATAAATATTATATTGTATATATTTTTATATGTTTGTATAATTATGTTTATATTTATATATATGTGTGTGTTTGATTTTATTTGATAAATTTTTTTCGCGTCCAGTGGACGACAGAAAATTATATATATATTCAGATACATGAATAGTTTTCCAAAAAAATTTTTCGTATAATCGGTTCTTACGATGCGGTTAAAATAAATGTTTCCCCGCCCATGAATTTAAAAACCCCAACATTTTTAAAGATAAAGCTTTTTGCCCCGACGGCAAAAATACCCCAAACTTTTACTTGGCGCCTCATCTGTTCTGTTTGTTGTTTAAAAAACGAAAAACATTCTTGCCGTCAGGGGAACGGTACCGAGCTATCCAATAGAGTACCCCCGGCACTGCAAGTAAATGTTTTGTAATGTTTATCTTTATCAGACGCTGTGTAATAAAGTCAGGGTTTACGCGTGGACTTCTTTTACGGCCTTTTTGGTCGTAGAATATAAAGGTGTGGTGTAATCCCCCCGGAGGAAGTGTGCCCAAAAGAGTCGTAGCATCGTTCTCTTGGAAGAGGGCAAGAAAGCCCTTTTGACATACCTAATGTGAGCTTAATTCTAAAATTAAAATCACCAGAATCGTATGGTTGCAGGGGAAAATTTTGGGAAAAGGAAACTTCAAATTTTGGCGGGCATGAGGTGTCAGGTCATGACCCGATATTGATGTCGATATCAAAAAAC
>NC_051390.1:33442533-33447782 GCF_015228065.2 Penaeus monodon
CATACATATATGGTGTAAAAACATATACGTGAGACGTGAATGGTCTTGAGCGGATCAATGAAAGGGTCTTAGCTTGCTGGTTTATTGTTTAAGATAAATATGAGACCCCCAAAGAGACCCCGTGTCCCCGTGTCGAGGAAGAGGTGGTGGAGCTGGACCATGTGTGGCTTGGGCTGTTTGCCGTGTCTCTTCCTCTGTCTTACCAACGTGTCCTTTTACGCTGCGGTTTTCATCGAGGGCGGGTGTTTACTCTCGTGCGAAAAGAGAAAACCTGGCGACCCTGCGACCCGCCCAAGGAGGACAACTGCTGGAAAAGAGATTAGTGTACCTTCTGGCCTTGCTACGCTATATTTTATAATATTATATATATATATATATATTTTATATACTACATATATATGTATATATATATATATATATATATATATATATATATATATATATATAATGGTTATACATATATATTAAAATCTTTTTCATTTGTGAAATAACAAGCTCAATGAAGGGGCTTATGAAATTTATTTGGTGTTATCCCTTGAAATGGTAACATTTCATTTTTCTATACTTCTCAAAGCTACTGATGGGAGTCGAGCGTATTGTTATTTACCAAACCCAACAAAGTATTATGCACAATATTTTTATAAAGAAAAGTTCGACGGTTATAATTTAATATTTAATAAAAGTCATATTGAGCATGAGCGAAATCAATACAAAGTATTTAGATGTTTCATGTGTGTAATTTTAATGCACTGTTATGATATTGGAAGATTATGTATTCATTTGATACTGTTTTAATCATAGTTAAATATCATATCAAAGATTTAATATAAATATGTAGTTCCAAAAGAAATATTAATTCATGTTAATATAGTTTAGTTAGACCGTCAGGGTCTCTCGTTTTCTTTAATGGCCTAGAGCTTGTATGGCAGTGGGTCTAACTCTGGAGAGCGTCGAAATTTTCCGAGGGGGGGCGCGCCCCCTTTGGGGAAAAGGCAGGAATTTCTCTAATCATATTCGTTATTCTCTTAACGAGTGCATGGCCAAATAAGGGGAGACTGATGATAATGTAACTAATTCTTTCTCAATAAAAGACTAAGAACATATCTATAATAATCATAGATGCAAAAGGGCCGTGGAGGACTAATTCCTAGAGGAGGTGTGATAGTGAAAAAAGGGTAAGAACCACTACTCCGTAATGAAAGCAATGTGTAATGCAGTTTAATACATAGTGAGATCTCGTAAGCTTTATTAGATATTTTCTTACAGTAACATATGTATGCTAAGATTAGCAAATGATCGTGAGTATTTAACCTTTTAATTTGCAATGGAGAGAATTTCAGTGCTTGTGCTAATGTGAGCATCGGGAAATTTTATTATTTCTGAACAAAGAAATTTTGTATTCTTTAAAGTAAATAACAGGGACTGTTTGTTATTAAGGTCATCCATAATGACTTTCACCAATGTACGCCAACAAACTCATATTTGAGGTACGTAGAATATTAATTACTGCAGTGTTATGTATATTCACCCACGGAAGTTACTATCAGCATTATGTTTTGTAACTTACTGGTATTTTGGTTATTCCGATTTCTGTAGTAATGCTCATTACTCGTATTCTCAGTCATATCATTTGCTTTGTAATATGAATTAGAGTAAGTTGTACCGGAGATACAAAATTTGGGGGAAAAACTTACATTTCTGATCCCCAAAGGAACTTTATCTTTTATATTATAAAGATATGTAATCAATTTTTACAGTCAGGTATTATAAGTCAGATGTAAAAACAAAATAAATAAATTCAACAACCAAAGAAACGGTGTTTCAGCCAAATCCCTAGCGATGTTCGTGTCAGTGAGAATAAGGCTCGTTGTATGTAAATGAGTTTTGACTCATTATATATATATATATATATTATATATATATATGTGTGTTGTGTGTGTGTGTGTGTGTGTGGTGTTTTGTGTTTTGTGTGTGTGTGTGGCGGTGTGGGGGGGTAGGGGGTGGATGTGTGTGTGTTTTATGTTTGTATATATATATGTATGGATGTATACACCTTTCATGCGTATGTGTAAATATGTGTATTATATGTATTATGTAATATGTGGATATGCTTCTCTCTGTGTGTATGTGTGTGTATATATATGTATATATATATTTTTCAGCATATATACATATACATACATATACTGCATACATACATACATACACACACGTACATACACACACACGCACCAAAATATATATATATATACATACATACATACATACATCATATGCATAGATATATATATATGTATATATATATATATATTAAAATATATTATATATATATATATATGCTTATTACATTTAAATATATCACCACCCACACACCCCATGTATATTAATATTACTTACACATGTATAATACTATATATAAATTATACCACACAACACAACACACACAACAACATATTATATATATAAAATTATTATATATTTTTTATATATATTATATATATATGTTGTGGTGTTGTTCGCACACATATTTTACAGACTACTTTTGGGAAGCTTTATCAGCCTCTATTGAAATAGAAGCCCGGATAGCTCAGTCGGTAGAGCATTAGCTTTTAACCAAAGGGTCCGGGGTTAAGTCCTGTTCGGGCGAATTTTATGGCGTAGTGATTGAGGTCACAGGTTCCCCCTTGATGCTGATGCTCTGCGGAAAGCACTTTTTTGGGGGAAAAACGCAAGGCCTTTGTGCTTGCTTTCCCTTTCCACTGAACTTACCGAAGTGTTATTAAGTATATGCTAAAAAACTGCATTTTTGGCTTTTTGGGAAAATACACAAAAAAATTCATCCATGTATTTGTATATTTTCCCCCCCCGCTTCCGCCCCCTAATACAAAGTGGTTGGTGTTTAACATAGGTAATGCTAGGTACTCATATATACACGCACAACACTTGTGAACATCGTATATATATAATATATATATAATTTTATATAATATTATATATATAATAATACACATATATATTACATATATATAACATATTTTATATATATATAATAAATATATATATAAATATATATATATATATATATACACACACACACCCACCACACACCACACCAACACACACACACACAATATATATTAATATATATATTAATTTTATATATATATATATATTATAATTTTGGTGTTTCAAAAAGAGCTAATTATATATATATATATATAATTAATTATATATAATATATACAGAGAGGGTTATAGATATATCTTACATACATACATTATACATACATAATGCTAAAAGATACACAGTTAATTATGTATATATATTTATTAATATATTATATAGAAAAATATAATATATATACACCACAGTAATATATAATATAATGATAATATGATAATAAAATAATAATGATAATAATGATAATAAGTAAAAAATGTAATAAAAATAATAAAAATTTAAAAAATAATAAAAATAATAATAATAACATAACAATAACAACGAAATAAAATAAAAACGAAATAATAACATGATAATATGATAATTTATAATATAAAAGAAATAAAAATAATGATAATAATGACAAAAAAAAAACAGTAAATTTCGTACAAAATTATAGGTTACAAAAAAATATCAAATCCACATCTCTAAAACGTTTTTAAAATAACTGATAAGATATGAACGAATACTGCGACGCCCAAAAAAAGGTATCGAGCTATGTCTCTTGTATATCCACGGGTACAAAACACACACACCACACACACACACACACACACCACCATATATATATATATTATATATATATATAATATTTTATACATATATATATTGTATATATATATATATATATACATAAAATTATGTATATATATATATATAATATATATATATATATATATATATGTGTGGTGTGTGTGTGTTGTGTGGGTTGTTGTGTGTGTGTGGGTTGCAAAAAAACCCTACATGTCAGGGTACTTTGCAAAAAATCATATAAAAAAAGATTACATTGTAAAAACACTGAGAGGTATTATCCAAGTCGCATAAAAATTTCCCCAGGAAAAAGAACCCAAAATCCTTCCTTTCCCGAAGCAATGCTTTCCGTAGCGCACACATCAAGGGGGGAGCCGTGCTTCAAAACAGCTACGCCAAAAAGTTCCCCCGAACGGGGCTTGAACCCGGACCCTTAGGTTAAAAGCCTAATGCTCTACCGACTGGCACCGGGCTCCTATATCTACAACCTGGATGCGGGTAATACATCAGAAATAATGGTCGGTATATCGCCTAACGGTAATGATATTACATTCATACTGAGGGCGATATGGGAAAAGAGCGGGCAACCGTCAGAAAAAATTATTGCGAGATACCATTTGCAGTTTCGAATGCAAGATTTTCGCTAATCAAAAATACAGTGACTACATCAGTTACTAAAATGGCGCCCAGAGGTGGTAGAAGTTTCCACTCTGCGCCAAAGTGGCCTGGGAGCAATAGTGGGTAAAAATACTTTTAGGACCAGATCCCCATTAACGGATGTAGTTTATACTCATACTATAATTATATATATATATATTATATTATATACATAATGTTATATACATATATATATGATATATACTATAATTATACCATATATAGTATACACACACACCACCAAAACCCCACACCCACACCCAACCAATATATATTATATATATTATATATAATATTATATATATATATATATATATATATTATTAAAAATATATATATATAACACATATTATTACGCACACACATGAGACAAGAAAGAAAGACCGATTAAAAAGATATTGTAAATGTCATTTTACCCATACCCAAGCGACAACCCGTCATTTTGAAAACTTCATCAGCCCTTTACAGAATAGAAACCCGGAAGCTCGTCGGTAGACATTAGCTTTTAAAAATAAGGGGCCAGGGTTCAAGTCCCTGTTCGGGCGAACTTTATGACGGCGGTAAATCTGGTCGATTCGGCGAAATTTCCTTTCATCAGGGGGAGCCAATCTCCAAAGCTGACACCGGTGAACTTTTGAAAACAACTCACGGCCGGAGGGTTATCTTTTTTTTTTTTTAAAAAACAACAATTTTTTTTTCTTTTTTTTAAGATAAAAAAATAGTAAACAAACGGCAGCTTGACAAAAATTGTTCTAGCTCGCTGGTATGTATACATATATTTTTTGTATATTGTAATAAAAAGTTTTTCGGTTTTTTTCTTTTAAAATAGATATATTTTAAAA
>NC_051390.1:33447882-33452882 GCF_015228065.2 Penaeus monodon
ACGGGGGAAAACTTGGTATTGGGGGGGCTGGAAAAAAAAAAAAGAAAAGGGAAGGGGGACGAAAAGGGGAAGGGAAGGGGGGGGGGCAAAGAAAAATAAATTGTAAAGACCGGTTTTGGATCTTGAAAGGAGGAAATTTAAAGTTTTTTGGGTTTATGTATGAGAAGTAAAAGTTTTTTGAGAAAGATTTTGCTAAAAGGGGATGGTGAAGGAAACTGAGGAAGAGGCAAAACAAAGACAAGACTGAGCGACAATAAAAGATATTTCGGGTTGTCGATGGTCAATGGAAAAAAAAGCGAAGATCATTTGAGTGGCAAAGGAGGTGGAGAGGCCCAACGGCGCTCAAAAATGAGTACGTTTTTGATGATGATGATATATATATTATATATTAATATATAATATTATATATACACAAAAACACACACACACACACACATGTGTGCGGTATTTAAATAAAATTTTATAATATAAAAAAATATATATATATAATATAAACACCCCACACACACAGTGTGCGGATATTATATATATTATATATATATATAAAAAATTATATAAATTATAAATAATATTTATATATATATATTGTATATAATTTTTATATAATATATAATTATATATATATTATATAATATATATTTCTCTTCCTCCCTCTTCTATATATAAAAAGAAATTACACATACACACACACACCACACACACACAACACACTATTTTAATAATGATATATTATTAATATATATTATATATATATTAAAATATATATATAAAAGCCTTTTTTCTAGATTTTCCTCTATGAAACACTTTAATACATGTTTGCCCTTTATGCGGACATTATTGGAACCTGTTGAAATATCTTTTCGATTTGTATTAGCTTATTTGCCTCTACCGTAATACATCGTTATACACTCGAGCCAGCCTATTATAGAGCGATTTATATTTTCATTTATTTCGAACCTATCATATAGGTGCATAAACCGTTTTTGTGCCTCTTCAGCAGTACATCAAATACATGTTCATTTGATACAGGTTAAACTTGAAATCAGTCATGTGTTTCGCGCTGGAGCGACATGATAAGAATTTCCAACTGTCCAAGTTATATGACATGGTATTGACTTCGGAAAGAATGAATGTCTTCTGAATCATTCTGTACCTATATGGTATAACCTTACAGGCACAAAAAGATAAAAGAAAAGGCTATTTTTCTTGATTTGTTGATAAAATTCAATCGGTAAGACAAGTAAATACCTGTGATAATTGGAATTATCAAGTTATCTGATTCGGACACGGAGCTCACTCGCTGTGGATACGGTATGATGTAAAACCTTATGCAACTTTCCCTTTTCATATGAAAAGCAATGTATATAATAAGAATTTAAAAAATACATTTAAAAATTTCCAAAGACTTGCAAAGCGGAGAGTGCATAATCAGTGCTGAGTAGTCAGGTACTTTTTAAATTTTATATGAAACTTCCACAATGTTTTGGTTTTGATTAAAAAAACCGTACCAGCATATTAAGTTTGTATGTCAATACAAACTTAGATAATATCATCTTTATTAGCAACATGAAAGTGTTAAGGGTTTTTGGGATGCTACAAAAAAGGCATATATATATATATATTAATATATATATATATATATATATATATATATTATAGATATATAGATATATATATGTAAATACAAATATATATATACATATATACATATATATATGTATATAATACATACATACAATATATATATAGAATATATATATATATATATATATATAAAATTAAAATATATATATATGCAGGTATATGTTTGTTTTTCTAAGTATGTATACATACACATAATATATCCATACAAATGTATGTATATTTATAAACATGCCCCACACACACACGCACACACACACACGTGTGTGTGTGGTGTGTGTGTGGTTTTGTGCGTGTGTGTGCGTGTGTGTGTGTTTGTGTGTGTATGCGTGTGTAGTATATATATACTATTATATGCAAATATTTTTAAAAGATGTAAATACATGCATTTTTTAAAATCAAGTGCCTGTCCTACAAGCCCTTTTTTTTTTTTTTTTTTTTTTTTATCGAGTCTCCATCTCTATTTACCCAGTTCTGGGACCGTCACTGACATTGGGCTGGCTTCCCCACCCAGTGGTAGGTAGGCAATCGGGGTGAAGTTCCTTGCCCAAGGGAACAACGCACCGGCCGGTGACTCGAACCCTCGAACTCAGATTGCCATCGAAAACAGTTTTGAGTCCGATGCTCAAAACCACTCGGCCACTGCGGCATATATTTTTATATATATTTTATATTTATATATATATATATATATATATTTTTCAACAGCCATTCATCCACTGCGGACTAGGCCTCTCTCAATTATTACGGAGAGGTTACAGGATGCCCTTCCCTATTCAACCGCGGTTTGTCCAACGGCGGGGGACTTCCCTCGAAACATGCTCGACTTCTCAAGGGCGAAGCGTTTTCTAGGTAGGCAATCGATGGGGAAGTTCCTTGCCCAAGGAACAACGCACTGGCCGGTGACTCGAACCCTCGAACTCAGATTACCGTCGTGACAGTCTTGAGTCCGATGCTCTAACCACTCTCAATTTACTACTGAGAGGTTATATGGCAGTGCCACCCTTGCCTCATTGGATGCCCTACCTAATGAACCGGAGTTTGTGCCACGGGGGTGACTTCCCCTACGACACATGCGTTCGACTTCTCACGGTGATATGTCGTTTTCTAGGAAGGCAATTGATGTGAAGTTCCTTGCCCAAGGGAACAACGCACTGGCCGGTGACTCGAACCCTCGAACTCAGATTGCCGTCGTGACAGCCTTGAGTCCGATGCTCTAACCACTCGGCCACCGCGGCTTCCATATATATATATAAATATATATATATATGTATATATTTTATATACATATATATATATATAAAATATATATATATATATATAATATAAATATTATATATATATATAATATTTTTAATAAAATATTATATTATCATATATATTTATATTGAGCCGCCGTGGTCACTGCATGATACTTAATTGTAGTTTTCATGTTGTGATGATCTTGGAGTGAGTACGTGGTAGGGTCCCCAGTTCCTTTCCACGGAGAGTGCCGGTGTTACCTTTTAGGTAATCATTCTCTCTTTCTCGCCTGGGACCAGCACCGACTTAGGTGGTTTGCCCACCCAGTGGCAAATAGGAAATTTGAGGTGAATTCCTTCCCAAAAACTTATGATCTAGGTTGGGTTTATTAAAATTATTAGTCAGGCATTTCCCCAACAAATGGGCAATTATTAATAATATTATATAAAAATTTATATTAAAAAAAATTATATCTTATTATATATATATATATATATAATTATAAATTATAATTATATATATATGTATAATATGATACCACAGTACAGTGGAGCATCAGTGTAGAGAGGGAGCAGTGCCCTCACCCGCCCCCCCCATTTTTCCCTGAGCTGTGCTATCGCCCTCCAGCTGGAACGGTCACTAAATCCCGAGAATGACTGGGCCTCAGGGAGTCCGTCCCCAGCGACCAGCGCAGAAGGTCAGCTTGCCCTCTCCCCGGGCAGCTGGCGCGGCCCACAAAACCCCCAACCAAACCAGACATGTCTGTGTTTTTTACTGCGGGTCAACTTCAGAAATAAAGAGTCAAGCCGTTAGATAGTATAATCCCTCTGTTCACCATTGTCTACGGATGATACCCTTTTTTAAAAATCGGGGGGCAGGGTGGTGCTGCGTCCTTCCGGCTCACGCATGAACGAAAACCCTTTTCAAAAAAAAATTGTTTGACCGTTTCAAGACAGGGCTAAAAAAAAAAAAAACGTAAGTCCCTTTTTGGCCCCTTCCCTTTTTTTTTTCCTTCTTTCCCATACATGTTTTAAGCTTTGTTTTTTTTTTGGGTAAAAAGGGCAAATGACAGAAAAGGCACGTTCTCACTATTTTCCCCCTCGATCGCTTTTCCGTGCGATCGAGTATGTGATCAAAAAAATGAATATCGTTGTTTTTAAAAATTAAATTTATTTCTCTTTTTTTTAGAGTTTTATATGTTTCATCTGCAAGTTTTTAACGCGTTGTGATTTTACTTATCATAATACCATTAATTTTCCCTTTTTCCTAACCCTCGCCCCGCCCTGACCGCCCTTTTCTTCGCTGCGGTCACTTTGGATTAGAAAAAGGTTATTTTCCGTTTTGACGACTCATTTTCTCTTTCCGGTCGGGGGCGACTGGGAGGGGGTTGATGAAGCAGGGTTTCCTGTATTTTTTTGTTATTTTGTTGACCCCTTTTGGGAATTTAACCATAGATTGTTACATTGTTTTTTGGTGAACGTTCTACGGCGCTAGACGAAGATGTAACATAATTCATTAAATTGTTTTATTAAATATGGGTAGGTTTTCTCCCCCTATCATAGTGCAAGAATTGCCCATTTTTCCCCGGGGGGTTGCAAAACCCCAATAGTTTGGGCCCCGTCTTCAAAAAGTAGCTGCAATAAAGTATTTGATCGGTGTGCCCCGCGTTAGTTTTAAATTTAATGAGGACTGGGTTTAAAGCTAGAATCATTTTTTGTTATTAACACCCTTTCTCTCCTCCTCAAGTCGCGATTTTTTGGGTACACCCCAAGGTTTTGTTCGTGAAAATTATACCTTGGGGAATTTTAGAGCCCCCTTTTCCCCAATACCGAAGAGAGCGGGTTTTATTATTTCCCGGTTTGAGTCGTTTCATCATATTCGGCATTTGGGTATAGGACCCCCCCCGTTATTGGTTTTTTGAAGTTGACGTGAAAAGCTAGACTAGTCCCAAAGGCAGTTCAGATTCGACCAGAGAACATTTGTTTGATAAAAATTGGCGAATTTTTTTTCTTTAAACCATTATTCTGCGTACATTCTGTGCTATATTATATGTTAAATTCAATGTGGTATTTGAAATAATCTTAAATAGCAAGTTTGCAATTTACTTATTTTTTGTT
>NC_051390.1:33490382-33492882 GCF_015228065.2 Penaeus monodon
TATGACACTTGGCCTAATACTCTCTCAGTGATTTTGCAAAGTAATCGTTTCTCATATGCTTTTAAGAAATACCTTGACATGTAGGGTTATTTTGCACACACACACAAACGTATATATGTATATATGTGGTATATGGGATATGTATATATGTGAGATATAGCTCGACACCTTTATTTGGCGTCGCGGTATTCGTTCATATCTTATCAGTTACTCTAAGGACGTTTTAGACAAGATGTGTGACGCATATTCTGTTCTGTATGGGTGGCCATGAGGAGGCACTGTGGAAGTCTTGATGATAGAGAAGCTCTGACCTGGCAGGAGAAGCATATGCATAGCTGCTCCCTTTTTCGCGCTTGGTTAACCAGCGGTGGCAACTGAAAGTGAAAAGGCATGCAAGCACTTGCTGGTAATTAAGCTTCACATCACACTGAGGATGAAGCATCCATCTAACTATCTATCTATCTATCTATCGATCTATCTATCTATCTACCTATCTATCTATCTATCTATCTATCTATCTATCTATCTATCTATATATATATATATATATCTGCATACAGTATAAACATATATATACATACATATACATACACATAGCCATATAACTCTCTCTCTTTATATATATATATATATATACACATATATACATATATATGCATATATATGAATATATATATGCACACACACACACACACATACACACACACACACACACACACACACACACACACGCGCACACATATATATATATATATATATATATATATATATATATATATATATATATATATATATATATATATATATGATACTGGGTGGCCAAGCCAGCCCAAGTCAAGTGCTGGTCCCAAGCCCGGATAAATAGAGAGAATGGTTACCTAAAAGGTACCACCGGCACTCTCCGTGGAAAGGAACTGGGGACCCTACCACGTACTCACTCCAAGAGCATCACAACATGAAAACTACAAATAAGTATCATGCTGTGACCACGGCGGCTCAGACATGAACCTACCGTTAAAAGAAGAGATATGATACTCACACACACATATATATGTATATATACAAATATATAAATTATGTATATATATATATATATATATATATATATATATATATATGTATATATTTGTGTGTGTGTGTGTATATATATTTATATATATCATATATATATGTATGTATGTATGTATGAGTGTGTATATGTGCAAACATACATACATGCACACTTATACACATGTGTATATATATACATATATATGTATTATGTATGTATATACATACATACATATATATAAATATATATATATGTATGAATATATATATTTATATATATACATATTCAAGTATACATGTATATATATATTTATACATATATATTCATATATATATATATATATATATATATATATATATATATATGTGTGTGTGTGTGTGTGTGTGTGTGTGTGTGTGTGTGTGTGTGTGTGTGTGTGTTCGCATGTATGTATATATGTCTGTATGCATATATATATATATATATATATATATATATATATATATATATATATATATATATATATATACACACACACATATATAAACATACACATACATAAACCTAGAAGCCCGGATAGCTCAGTCGGTAGAGCATTAGGCTTTTAACCTAAGGGTCCAGGGTTCAAGTCCCTGTTCGGGCGAACTTTATGGCGTAGCTGATTGAAGTCACTGGCTCGCCCCTTGATGCTGATGCGCTCCGGAAAGCATTGCTTTCGGGAAGAGGCAAGGATGTTTGTGGTTGCTTTCCTAGGGATATTATGCGACTTGGCATATTACTCTCTCGGTGATTTCGCAAATCGTTTCTCATATGCTTTTAAGAAATACCTTGACATGTAGGGTTATTTTGCACACACGGACACACACACACACATATGTATATATGTAGTATATGGTATATGTATATATGTGAGATATAGCTCGACACCTTTATTTGGCGTCACGGTATTCGTTCATATCTTATCAATTATTGTAAGGGCGTTTTAGGCAAGATGTGTGACGCTGATATTTGCTGTGGCTTATTCGGTTCTGTATTCACATTTACTGTTACTTCTGTGTTAATATTATTATTTCTATTTCTACTATCATTATCATTATCAGTGTTATTATTATTATTATTAGCATCATCATCATCATCATCATCATTATTATTATTATTATTATTATTATTATTATTATTATTATTATTATTATCATTATTATTCTTACATACATATATATTTTGCATATATACTGTGTATATGTGTGTGTATATATATATATATATATATATATATATATATATACATATATATATATATATACATATATATATACATATATATACATATATATATATATATATATATATATATATGCTGTGTGTCTAGACACAAAAACACAACACAGACACACACACACACACACACACACACACATACAAACACACACATACACACACACACACACAGACACACTGTAAAAGGCTATC
>NC_051390.1:33497882-33512882 GCF_015228065.2 Penaeus monodon
ATCATAATTATGTAAACAGTAATAAAAATATGGTTAGATAACAAAATGCACAGCAATAAAAGCAATAATAAGAAAAAGAAGTTTAATAACATTAATGATAATAATAGCAGAGGTATATTCCTTCAAAATCTACAATGGAAAATGTTGTATGTATCAACTGAAGTTTTGTTTAGCATAGCCCTTTCTTTATTTTGACATTACTTCTCTTACTTCTGTTAAATGATTATTGTTTTGCGCTGTATTTTTCTTCTGCCTCCCCTCTTGCTATTCTAGTATTTACTTTCTCTCCCTTTCTCTGCATGTAACCATGACAACCAGAAACTAACTGAATTGTTTACCGAGCCAAAGAGGATGCAGAAAAATCACCTGTTGACTAGAGAGAAACACATTGACAGTTTTACATAAACACACACACACGCACGCACGCACACACAGAAAGAAAAAAATTGGTATCATCTCTCATTATATATTTGCACTTTGAGTACCAAAGTTCAGAAAGGCTTCGATATTTCATGATCACATGATCCCTACATTAGTTGATTTCCTTGCACAAGTCAATAAACAAATTGCCAAATATGAGTGAAGGTTTCTAAAAATGACAAAGAGAAGAGAGAGGGAAAGGAACTTGCTTTCCCTGGGAAGACAAGAGGTTGGATGATGCCACGGCAATTAAACAAAAGGGTTTTTCACCAGTATGCCAAGTGTTACATAGAGAGAGACTGCTGGACATTGATATGAAGGGAAAGAGCAAATGGACCTTCCATATTTGCATATGGAAGGTCCACTTTGGTGTTAGAGAAAAGAAATTTCAAACGAAGTAAGACAAGCGAAATATAGAATTAACTCTTGAAACCTAGGTTGCAGAAATGCCATGAAATTCTGTACTGAGGCTTCACAGTTACCATTATTAGCTCTATCTCACATGATGTCTAAAGGTCACGCAAAAGTCGTCACATCTTCATTTGCACCACAGATGTCATTTTCCTTTTACTGTGTCATCATCATGAGTCTTGGCATTACTGTAATTCTAATTAGACCGGAAAATAATCAGACAATTGAGCTGATAGATGATTTCTTTTCTAAGATCTCAGTAGACAGTCTGGAAGTTGGTAGGGTTTATATCTCTACCTAGCAGAGCTTCAACACAGTTTGATATTTGTGCATTGATGCAAAAGAGCATTAAACATCGAATCACTGGCAGCCTTACTGTGAGTAATTTAAATTGCAAGCAGAGTATACCTGAAATTCTGAAATTGGATCTCAAGGAAAGGGTGCATTTCAAATTATGGTGATGACTGTTTAGAGGACTAAATATTGGTGATGCCAATTATTTGATAATTGATAAATGGGTGATGATAGCTAATAAAAATACAACGATGTTATTCAAGTACGTTGCATCCATGTAAATATCACTAACTTCTTAAGTGCCTCTTTGTCTTGTTAAAGAAGTGCAAGCAAAGTTTGATATTAGTAAATATTCTGTCTAATGGAGGTATAGAAGTATTAAAGGTGAGGGCTGCCCCATTTTATTTTGCTGAAATCTATTCATCATTTGCATAATTTGCTAATACTCATTAATAAATGTTTTCACTCTGACAATTAGTTTTCAGTGGTGGAATGCACAAATTGATCCAGTAATGCTTTGATGAAGTCAAAGCAGGCATTTTGCTGATGTTTTACTTATTTTTATTTATCTATTCATTCATTTCCATTTGAGTTTTAGTATCTTTCATCTAACGAGGAATCAACCAATATTTGCTCAGAGCTACTTACCCTAATTTATTTTTGGAAATAAATTTACACATTTCTTTAAGTACAATGACAGCTACGTAGCAAAAGCCCCTGGGGCATGGCTGAGCAATTTCAAAATGGAATCCTCCTAGTTTGAGGCAGAACATTTAGATGGTCCAACAGGAAACAGGGACGCTTATGGTGCCCAAAGGTCCTGCCAGATAAACGGAATGGGATAAATAGAGTGTACAGACTATAAATGAATAGGGGTAAAATTTGGACAAAAAAATAAGCAAAAGAGAAAGAGAGTGAGCAATAATGAATGAGAGAGAAAGAAATTCAAGAGTATGACTGAATGACAGAGTGAGAAACGATGAAAAGTTTCTCACAAGAAGAGTTACAAATAAGGTGAGAGTGAGAGTGCCTCCATGGCATTATCAAGACTTGCTGTAATTCAAATTTGTTACTTGAAGGTGACAATTTAATGACAGGTATTAGTTTCATTTGTTGATCAAATTCATCCTATGATACAAGAGACTAAGTTTTAAAGGATTGTTTTTTAGGCACTGACTGTCACTATTAGTATGACCCTGTCCCCTGGGGTCTATGTAGGATGAGAATAAATATAAAGGTATTTTACACTGGCAGTCTGTCCAAATGGTTCCTAGAATTATATTTTTGCCACCTTTGTGCAAATATTTTAAGAGTGTACAAGGTGTACACTTCATTAGCAGAACTGCTAAGTTACAGGCCATTATATATGAAAGATTTGAATAATTTCAAATTACATAGAATAGACAGGTATACAACCGACTGCAGGAAGTAAAAAAAAAGTTGTCACTGTATAAAGCTTATATGATTGAGCATAATGGATAATATGTTTAACACTAGTCAATGAGTCAGGGAAAGGGGAAGACTATGGCCATCGCCTTCTCAGATATCACTATTGTGAACCAAGGATTCCCATGCTCAATATGTGATATATTTCACTTTGATTTTGACCTCAAACTGACGGTCATGGCATGTACGTACATGCCATGCCCACTTTGAGTTTACTTTACAAATTGCTTTTGCACATAAATGGCTCCACTTGTACTAAGCCACCAATGAGCCAATTATGAGTACTGTTTGTCTCACCTGTTTACCCTTTTCCTCAATTTTTGAAAGTATTTTATATTTTCTTATATTGGCACTACTAATGTCAATATCATTCAAGTAATTATAATATATATAATAAAAATAACACTATTGATATTGATAGCATTAGTAAAAAAAGTTTTTCCCGAATATTCAAGGAAAGGTGAAATCAGGTATGGTCACAAGGTCTACTAATTGACTCCTTTGTGAGAGCCATTTATGTGCAAAATTTCACAAAAAATTCTAAAATAAGCAAATAATTTTCCTGGTGATGTTGGGTTTATCTTATTTGGTATTTAAATTTAATTTGAATCTAGATAATGAAGTACTGGGTACATTAGTGCCATTTGGTACATGTGAAGTTTTGATGTAGAATAGTGAGATAGCTCAGTGGCACAGAGCTGGCTTTGCAATTGCAAGGTCCTAAGTTCACACCTGGCTTCCCCTCTCAGTCGTTTCAGCTGTGAGTACTGGGGTCAAAGTTGGGCCGGAAAGGAATTGACCACCCTACCTCATCATCCTGCAGGTTTGTATGCATGTTCCTCTATGGATGTGTCCCCCTTGTCCACTTGGATATGCTATTAACTTGTCTTTGACAATGACATAGGTATATGATTCTTACTCATAACATGCTAGAGGTGCTAGGTTTGCTTTCAGGATGAAAAAGGTTTTTAAAATATACAGCCTGACTGGTTTTCTTGTTATGTATGTGCTTATCATTATTAGTACTGAAGATTCTCTTTCCTGAAGTTAATGAGCTGTTAGCAGAAATGGCAATGTACCTCTCTGTAGAATGCAACAAGCAAAAGGAATTAAAAGTTAAATTTCCATGTCTGAAGTGTTTCCAGATATCTTTCTGTAAATCAAAAGTCTTACTTTTACTGAAAAAAAGGTAATAGGGCTAAGATAAAGAGCTAACTGAATACAGAGTAAAAGCTCAGAATAATTCAATATGTTGATGCACTGATGTGTCACTACTACCACACATCTACACCTTGTGTCCTAAGTGCTAACATTTTGTAGTTATCATGCTGTATTCGGAACTCGTCTTGCTCGTCCAGCAGAAGTAGTGGTTCTGAAAAGACAAAACATCTTTTCCATTTTGTCCAACTTATTGGACGAGGAGTTCCAAACGCAGCGTAACATACAATCAACACAAATGGAAATTGAATACAACCTAGTATTCTTCCAGATTTGATGCAGGGTTCAAAATATCAAAGTAAAAAAATTAAAAAATAAACTTTTATTTTGTGAATCACGATACAGCTGGAACTATAACTTAGTTCTGAGATATAACAGTGTCTCTAACACAGAGGGCTTTGAAGCACTGCAGGACATGAGTTGGCTGATGACTGTCCGTTGAGAAGTCAGTTTTCACACACTTCTCACAGAGATCAACACTTGTGGTTGCTGGACACTGGACGCAGTGCCATCGAGGTCCTTTAATGGGGTCTACTCCACATACATCACACTAATGACAAAATATGAAAACAATAAATATTAAAGACAAAACCTTGTTAGAAAAATTTCAAACTTTGATCTTTTTATTATTTGTTTCTCATTCCCTATATTACTCATATCATTTTTAATGTACTGATAACTTTTTAAAATTCTTATTAAATGTTTCAATATTTGGCAATAATCTTAAGCAAGTATTTATCTTTTTAAACACTATACCAAAGAAAAAAAACTATACACAATGGCTTTTCAAACTTACACTGAAGCCTGGGTGAACTACAACGCCAGTCTCCAATTCTTTCTGTTTGTACCTCTGGACCTGCTTCAGTCTAAGCAATTCTTGGTATTCTTCACTGTTCCTCAGTTCTTCTGACAAATCCTCTTCATCCTATAGAAAGTTATAAGTAATAATAATATGTAACAAAATATTCTTGTTGAAAAAGGGAAAATCTTTGTCAATTAATGATAAAATATCTATACAAACAAAGAATATGCTATAATTTTACACTTTAAAGATTTTTCTGGAATCACCTGGTATGTCATAAGATATTTCTGAATTAATCTAGATGAAATGGATCCACCCTCTCTATAATGAAATTCCCTCTAAACGATAACATGAACTACTTACCGAAACTTCATCTAAATATCCTTGAGATACATAGTTTAAAACATCAGAGGGGATGGAATCCTTCTCATCTTCATACATGTTAAAAGCTTTCATAAAGCTTGAAGATCGACCCGCTGTTACTGCATGGAGGACAGACCGCCTGCGTGCACCCTGAAGCACAGATGTTTCAAATTTACTGAGACAGAATATTTTCTCACAGTCTATAATGAAAAGACCCCTTATTTAATAAACAGAAAATAGTACAAGTTATTGATACAAATTACCTGTTTTCTTAAAACAGCTGTACGTGGATTTCTACCTGGAACAGGTAGTCCACCTCGTTTCAGGGCAATGAAGTATTTCTGCACTCGACTCTGAACTTGCAGAGGCGTTCGGGTTCCTGTAAATTAGTCTTCAGTTAAATTTTTTGATAACAGTCTCAACTTCAAACTGTTAATTTTGTTCTATCATTATCATTACTGTTCTCTCTCCTTAAAGCCATGGTTACAAGAGAATTTTTATTGTGATAATATCCAACCTTTAAAGTTGCCCGATATATGTTGGTCCCCCATACAAACAGAATCATTATTTAATTGCTTGATTTCAGTCAACAAAATGGCACTGAGGTTCTTAATCTCATGGACTCAAACTTTGTGCATGTAAACAATGATAACATCATGGACATGTGAAGAAATAATAAGCATACTTAAAAATATAATAATATTAAGATTTATATCTATTTAAAAATTATATTTATTGAAATATATGACTAAAATTGCAGTATTTCTTAGCAGACTATAGACTCTCTTTTGCCACTCAATCATCAGTTCTAAACTATCCATATAATTTCATCCAACTACCGTCAAAGCTGTTGCAAGCAGAAAATTATGCCAGCTCAGAGGTTGGGGGGAAGTGGGAAGGTGCTCCTGTGACCATGGCATATCTCATATATAGTTTAAGCACAGGCTATGTACCTTTTCATGAAATAGGATAATAAGATATATACACACTATTCAGGTTTGGTAAAACATTCGTTGTACTGAAACTGTATCATAAGTAAAGTAAAATAAAGTAAAGTAAAGTAAAAGAGAGAAAGAAAAAATTTACTTTAATTTCTTTCTATACATGATTTACCTTACCATCTGGTTGGTATTTTGAAGATGTACTTGTCAGATACTTTTAAGGTGTGTCTTTCATGGGAATATGAATGGAAAAATGCTTTTTTACTTTTTTAGAAATGCATTCCGGCATCACTGCAGACTGTCAATATATATATATATATAATTATATGTATATATATATATATATATATATATATATATATATATATATGTATATATATATATATATTATATATATATATATATATATAATTATAAATATATATATTATATACATAATATATTTTAAAATATATAATATATATTAATATAATTATATATATATATATATAATATATATATATGCAGAAAAAAAATCATATAAAAAATAATTTGCATCAACAATATTGCATTTGCAATGCAACCCTTTATTTTGACATGGCACACAAAATAGGGAATTAAATGCTGCCTGTGTGAAAGCTTTAGTGGCTGCTGAGAATGCCAATACTGATATGTCTTTACCAACTAGCATAGTTTAATATTTTGCATGTTAGGTTTTTCATAATTATAAAGTCAAAGATTAACCAAATTAATATTTGTCCTTAACCAGGGTGTCCTACTATCAAACAATGGCTGTCCTTCCTTCACATCATATGCATCAAGACTACTCTATGTTGTGCACACTAAACAGTTATTTGCTTGTTTGGTCCTGGCTGTGTTCCTGGTAAAGTAACCACCCCTCCAAAATATGATTAAAACCTTTTCTTCACTTCATTACCTACACATATGCTTATGCTACAAGTAAGAGCATAGAGAGTGGGAGAAATTCCTGTTTCCTGTGCTTTTAATTTTTCCCTAAAGCAGCTGACTTCATTGTACATGCCAACAAGTGGTTTGATATGAAGCTGGGAGTTACTGTCATAAAGGGGTCAACCCAAGGCCGCTGGGGAAAATGCTGTGCTTATTTTTTATATTTTTGTGAAATGTCTTTGCATATAGATGGGTATGCTAGTGCTTAGCCACAAAAGAGTCAATTAGTAGACCTTGTGACCTTACCTGATTTCACCTTTCCTTGAATTGGCAGGAAAAACTATTTTTTACTAATGCTATGAATATCAATGGTGTTATTTTTATTATAAACATTATAATTACTATAATGTTATAAACATTAGTAACAGCAAAATAAGATAATGTAAAATATTTTCATAAATCAAGGAAAAGGGTAAACGGGGAAGGCAGTAGTACTCGTAATTGGCTCATTGGAGACTTAGTACAAGTGTAGCCATCTATGTGTAAAAACAATTAATGAAGTAATCCAACAGTGGGCATGGCATGTATGTACATGCCATGCCCTTCGGCATGGGGTTAAAGACTGTCTAAATACTTATCAATTAAACAAGCTGAAACCTACCAAGTTCATTGGATATTTTAACCCATCGATGGGAAGCTATAGTTTCATCTGGGTATTTAATTAGAAGCTCTTCCAATCTGTAAAAATAAAGGAGCACATTCAACTTACAAACTGAAGCCGAGACCCATTTTTCTCATCTTCATATATATGTTATTAAATGACAAAAGAATAAAAACTAAATATATATAAAACTTTGTATATATACACATGACGGTATTGGTCCAAGTGGATCTGTGAGTAATCACTGTGCACTTTTTGAAAAGCCAATACAAAGGCAGCATAACTCACTTGCGTTGCTCTTCATCTGTCCATGACTGGTTAAATGTTTGGGGTTTACTCTCATCGTAGATACGACCTCGCACCATGATCTTGTCTGAGCTGACTGGTTCTTTGCTGTCCTGTTGACACATTAGAAAAAAAATACGGTGATACCATATTTTTGAAGTCAAGGGAGATAGTCATATTTTCATGATGTTAAAATTGATATTCAGCAACATGCTATATACGACTACCTGCTGACACCAGATTGCACGTATTAATACACTTTCCATTATGTTTTATTTTGTTATTCAATCATCAGGACTACCTAATCTTAAAAATTTATCCTACTGCTTATCATTATTGTTCTTTTCATCATTATCATTATAAATATTATTACTATTATCATTAACATTATTGCCAATATGATTACCATCATCATTATCATTACTGATTAAATCAAGGTTATTATTACAGACTACACCCTGGCTGGTGTGCGCCGGCAGCAACGAGTTGTGTGCCTTTTATGTGGCCGACAGTCGCCAATAGTCCGGTGCCAGGCACAATGTTCCAGGGTTGGTGTGCACCTGCAGCAACGAATTGTGTGCCTTTTGAGTAACAGACAGTCGCCCCTATGAGAGTGGATAGGGTGCCCACTTTCTTGGGCAATCAACTGGCAAGCCGGATCGGGAGCATGCCGGCAGTGGGTTGCTCGTTTAGGGGGGGGGGGGGGGCGGTGGGGAGGCGTGCGCCGGTGTAGTCTTCCGTACATGACGGGGTCGTGTCTGTGGAGTGGGGGGGTTCGCCGAGAGGGTTGGGGGTCGGGGGTGACAATTGCTGGGCCGGGCAGCCCACGGATTTGAGTACAGTGGGTCACTGTCCAGTCGGAGAAGGGTGTGGGCGGGGTAACCGTTCGTCAGCGTATCCCGTTGCAAGTGGGCCCCGTCTTGGTAAGAAATAATGATTCATATAGCAAACTGATAGGCTGCAGTGGCCGAGTGGTTAGAGCATCGGACTCAAGACTGTCACGACGGCAATCTGAGTTCAAGGGTTCGAGTCACCGGCCGGCGCGTTGTTCCCTTGGGCAAGGAACTTCACCTCGATTGCCTGCCTAGCCACTGGGTGGGTAAGCCAGCCCAAGTCAGTGATGGTCCCAGAACTGGATAATAGAGATGGTGACTCGATAAAAACACCGGGCGGAAGGCAACGACAAACCACTGCTCTAAATTGCCAAGAAAATCATGGAAAATCCATGATCGCCAACGTCCTTGTAGGACAGGGCACTTGAAGAAGAAGAAGACTCTTCAGGCTAGGGCTTCTCAACCTGTGTGTTGTGACACACCTGCAATTTTCCATTTGTTAGTGTTTCTCAAGTCTTCTTATACAGTAATTTACACTAGTTTGTTTACTTTCTAGGACAGGGTTCTTCAAACTTTTTTCATCTCAGCCAAATCTTATTTTGTACACAATCTTCACAAGCCAGTAAGTCCACTCTCTAGTACCTTTCTGTTAACCCAATATCACCTTAATATATATATATATATATATATATATATATATATATATATATATATATATATATATATATATATATATATATATATATATATATATATATATATAATATATATATAGGTATATGTATAGGCACATAATATATAATATGTATGTATATATGTATATCTATATATATATTATATATATATATGTATGAAAGATGGAATAATGCAATGCCGCATTGATATAGATAAATAACAACCCTCCCTGACCAGGACTCGAACCTAGCTCACTCCGGGTATGAAACCGGAGGCCAATGCTAAACCAACCGTGCCACATGACCCACTAAAAGGAGTGTGCAACTAGGATCTTACTAGCTCCATAGACATTACCTATCTACTCATACTTGAGTAATGATAGCGAAGTTTTACGCTCACTCCCCGTGGGAGTGAGCGTGGAAATTGATTTAGCAATTCAATTTAGCACTGGCCTCTGGTTTCATACCCGGAGTGACCTAGGTTCGAGTCCTGGTCAGGGAGGGTTGTTATTTATCGATATCAATGCGGCATTGCATTATTCCATCTTTCATAAATATACCTCGGTACATCTGACTTAGGATTTGAATTGGTAAATCAATTTCCACCGAGTGCCCACGGGGAGTGAGCGTAAAACTTCGCTATCATTACTCAAGTATATATATATACTTGAGTACTAGCTGTCTATGGAGCTAGTAAGATCCTAGTTGCACACTCCTTTTAGTGGGTCGTGTAGCATGGTTGGTTTAGCACTGGCCTAGCACCCGGAGTGACCTAGGTTCGAGTCCTGGTCAGGGAGGGTTGTTATTTATTTATATATATATATATATATATATATATATATATATATATATATATATATATATATATATATATATATATATATATATATATATTATATATATATTGTATATATACATATACATATATTCAGGTTCATTTACATATACATATCTATATGTTCATATAAATATATGCATTCATATATATGTATGTATATGTGGGTGCTTCATGCTCGGGTGATGTGAAGCAATAGTGTAGCCTAGATAGTGTTAAGTGCTTGGTAAATGACCTTTGCCCTGCCTATCAAGCCCAACGAAAACTGAACTCTAAGCCCTCCTCACAGATGACTGCAGTCTGCTTAGTGAACAGACAGATCATCTCAGATCATGTTGCGGTTCAGGAACATTGGGCTGAGTATTTTGAGCAGTTGTACCAGGTAGACCAGGTAGCTGTTTGTTTGGATGCAAGTGGTATCACAATAACTGTGCTAGACCCACCCACACCGCCTACCCTAACAAAAGATAGGATGGCAATTTCTAAGCTGAAGGATGGGAAAGTTGTGGGTATATGACATATCCCTGCAGAATTGCTAATGGCAGGGGGTGAACCTATGGCATGGGGCAGCTTGCATAGTCTTGACTGCCATCTGGCAGTCTGGTTCCATTCCCCCTGACCTGTTGAGGGGCATGGTCATCCCTCTCTGGAAGGGGAAAGGGGATTGTTGGGATTGTAGCAACTATTGTGGCATCACACTGCTCGGTATACCATGTAAGGTTTTTGCCCAGATTCTTCTGAAATGGATCCATGACCACCTACTAAGGTACCAGAGACCAGAGCAGTCTGGATTCACTCCTGGCAAGCCCTATAATGACTTCAAGAAGTTGTCTGATTCGGTGCATTGAGAATCGCTCTGGGAGATCCTGAGACTTAGGGGAATTCTGACATGATCATTGGCCCAATAACAAGATAACAGATAATGGGCAGAACTACTAATCCAAGTCAGTGTGGTAAGGTCATAAACCTTGACTTTGTTGACAATGTTGCTATTCTATCTGAGCCTCTGGGAGTCTCATCTTGATGCCTTTTGTAACAAGTCCCTACACCAGATCATGGGGTATAATTGGCAGGACCACGTGCTCCACATGTGCTCAGCAAGGAGTCTATCAATAGGCCCTAGTGACCACTCTTGATTTCCCCATTCCTTGGAATTGCAGGAAAATGTATTTTTCTTTCTAATATTGATATCAATATTTTTGTTATTATTGATATTATGATTACTAGTGTTATTAAAATCTCAGTAACAATAAAGACAATGAAATAATACAAAAGAACTTTCCAAAAATCATGGAAAAAGAGTCAGTAGGTGAGATAGGTAGGACTCCTTGGTGACTAAGCACTTGTAGAGCCATTTGTGTGTAAATCCAACAAATGAACTTATATTACAGTAGGCATGACATGTATTCTTGCCTTCCGTACTGACTGGTTAAGTGTTCCATTATTTGCAGGTGATGAGGAAGACAAGTGCTGTTGGCATGGTGAATTGCAATAGAAAGCATATGCCAACTGCTTTAGGGGTGATGGGGAAAGGTAATGTTGACAATTGCAGCACCCTGATGGGCATGATGGCACTCTAATGGTTGGACAAACAGCCAGTCACAATATTGTCTACTTCCTATACTAGAGAGAGTGTCACTCTGCCACCGAATTGAGCAAGCAAAGCAGACTACAACACTGAGATGAAGGGTGATGACCTGAGCGATCAATTGGTACAGTCAAACTCAGTATTTAGAAAAAACATTAAACAGCACAAAAAGTAATCCTTTTATTACCTGGGTATGGCAACAGTGAATTCCCTGGCAGTTCAAAGACCCTAGGATGCCAATTAAACCAGGCAGAGTTCAAGCTTGAGCCCGTCAGAGGGTTCCTGTAGCTGGCAGAGAGATAATGATGGACAAGAAACTTTCCAGCTTCTCCTCTATCAGAGGTTCACAGAGGATACACCATTTCAGTGATGGAGGAGGCAGCACCATAGATGGAAAGAGATGGGGGTTGCAATGTCTCCCTGTGCCTAGGTCTGTGCTTCAAGGAGTTCCATGGGCATCAGTGACCTCACTGAATGTCCAGTAAAAAGTAGATCCACCATTTTTCTTTTTTACAATCAAAGCAGCAATAAACACAAAATCAGGGTTGGTATTTTTCTCCTCCCATGAAATCACACCCCTGCTTATATAAAGTAAACTGACACACCTCTAGTAATATGTAGTATATACTACAATAGAAGTCAATAATATTCTTCATAGGACATAATATGGCCAAGACAAGCCTCCAACCATAAACATAAAAATGGATGGAATAACTGTTTGTAAATCGCTTGCCCAAGCGTGCTGAAAGTTTTCAAGATGGGAGCAACTGCACACACTGAATATCCAAGTAAGAAACACAGCCAGCTATCTGCATTACCTGGAGGGAGCACCAGTGAATTCTACACCCACTGCCAATGGGTTAAGACACTGTAAACATTCCCTGACACCAGTTTGTTGATGTAAATAAAAAAGGCAAAAAAGAGTAACAAAATTAGTATATATCAGATTCTCAAAACATCTACAATCTGCTTAGTAAAGATTTTTCATTATAACCCCCTCCAAAATGTAAACATAAGCAAATCAATTAATTGAAGTTATATATTGAATATACTAATATCCCTCATAGAGGGAAGGAATATGACTAACTGGCTGGGTCTGCTGGCTCTCCTGCAAGATGCGTTTCCTCGTCTTGGGCCTCATACCCTGCATGATTGACTGGACATTGTATTTTTCCCAGTCAATGTGTGGTATCTGAAATGAGCCATAATCTGATCAAGCAAATTATTCTGAAACAAAGATCAGCTAGCTATTCTGAATAACAAGTATACCCAACTGTTTCCCATAAAGTAAATAAGTAGCTATCACATTAAAAAAATTAAAACATGACATGAAGATAGCAATTAAATTTTTAAGAATATGACAATCTAAGTCATACCACTGAGAAAAAAATTATTGCAAAATTTATACCAAATAATCATTCAAGTCACATTTGCTTTCATGAAACACAAGACCTAGCCTAAAACACCTTACAGATGTACACATGAAACAGTTAATGAGAATAAACACCTGCACTATCTCCTGGGGCCCTGGAAGATTTAGGTTTTCGCCGTTCTGGAGGGCTGTCACAAAATGCAAGGGATCACGAAGTGCCTGTTCGCGCATTTCTTGCAAACGCTCCATGTCCTGACAGGCCAACAAAACAGAGAATTATGCAGTGAATGAGATTTTATATGGTCAAGCTTGATGTCTGATGGCAATAATGATTATTTTGAATATTTTTTTCCATTCCAGCTTTTAAGGGATCAATGTAATGTAGTTCTAGAAGTCAAGTCACAATAAATAGTTCATGTAGTAATGAGTTTGAAAGAAAAATGGGTACATACTAGAGTTCAGTCCTTAATCCAATGTTATTTGTCATTGTTCCAGAGCAGTGATTTCCAACTAAAGGCCAGATTCAGGCAAACTTCTCAGAGCTAGTATCCATGGGCCAGTGCAACTACATACAATATTTTTATAATAGAAGAACTTGTAGTAGACAACAAGAGAATGTTTCAGAGGTAACAGTCAGAGAGCTGTGAGTAAAGGTGGGACCTTGTGTATCTCATTTTGGAGAAGAACTATTTGCAACTAAAATTGATATATGCACGGACACATGCACACGTGTGCACACACAGACACAAACACACACACACACACACACACACACACACACACACACACACACACACACACACACACACACACACACACACACACACACACACACACACACACAAACACACACACACACACACACAAAATGTATGTGTTTACAAACTTACTTACATAGGCTATGTATATAATATATGAATTTTATATATATATATATATATATATATATATATATATATATATATATATATATATGTATATATATATATGAACATGTATGCATGCACATATGTATAAGAATGTATGTTTCTATGTAAATATGTATGTATGTATGTATGTAGGCCTATGTATGTATGTATGTATATATGTATATATGTATGTACATATGTATGTATAAATGTATGTATGGTATGTATGCATGGTATGTATGTATGTACGTACATATGTATGTACGTAAGCATGCACTTATGTATGCACATATGTATGTATATATGTATGTACCTGTGTATGTATGCAGTATGCACCTATGGTCAGGAAAGAAAAAGCTCACCCGAACTGCCTTGCTCCTCTGGGCCTGGAGCCTGACTAGGGTCTTCATGAGCAGCTGGTAGTCTGGGTTGCCCTTCAGTGCCAGAGGATCCGACTCAAAGTAATATTCCCCAATTTCATCTACCGCAGGAGAAAGGGAAGGGAGGTCCTCCACCCTGCCGTCTCCCGTATCTGACATCTCTGCTGGAACACAAGAATAATTGCGAAAGTGAGCAAATGATTTATGTTATTTCTAGAGAATGATAAAGCAAGCCTTTGGATTAAAACACTGCCTAAAAATTACAATAAACTAGTGGGAGCAAACAAACAAGGGCTAAATCAAAATCTGTTCCTCATCATGTTCAGTTCTTTGTAGCTGAAAGAAGTTGGGCCCTAGCATGAGCCACTCATAGGGCTCTTGCTTAAACTTACACCAAGCAAGTATATATATATATATATTATATATATATATATATATATATATATATATATATATATATATATACATATATATACATATATATGTATATATATGTATATATATATATAATATATATATAATATATATATATATATATATATATATATATTATATATATATATATAATATATATATATATATATATATATATATAAATGCTAACTTATCTTTAAAAAATATTTTAATCCTTAATATGATCTCAGACTTTCAGCTGGTCCTCTTATAAGAAGAAAGGGGAAG
>NC_051390.1:33557882-33567882 GCF_015228065.2 Penaeus monodon
GTTTTAGTACAAGAGAAATCATATATGTATCTATGTATATATATATTAATCACAAGCAAATTTCATATTAAATATATGCATCACATTACTCAATGTTTTGGCCAGGGTAATCCAATAGGGAAACACGTTATAATAAAAATAGCCGACTAGTAATTATAGAGATAAACAAATTTACATTCAGTCACTTATCTACAACTCGCCATTCGTACTGTACACGCCACGTGCGCCATCTGACAAACAAACAAACAAACAAAAACAAACCTCATGACCTCTTCCTGGCCAGGAGTCATTCTGAACTTTTACATTGGCTCAAGGTTTTATACGTTATTCACTGTTTAGTAGATGCTACTAATATCAGAAACCGACTTTAAAAGCCAGGGGTTAATTTGAAGTTTCTAAGAGAGGACTTGAGAGTCCGACCTTGCCGCTGTGCAAAGTAAAGGTAAAACAAGAGGGCCGTAATACCCGCACGCTGCCGCAGGGGCTGAAATGAGAAGGGCTGACTCAACTTAACACTGGGTTCGAGTCCATACTGTTCGGGAGAACGAAAAGTTCGGTTAAGTATATATGTACATATATACCACACGGCTCGAGAGTCCTGAATAATGGCATGGAGGATCTGGGTTCCTCGCGTATGGTCTCCACTGTGTGTATGTGTGTGTGTGTGTGTGAGGCGGCGCCAGGGAAGACTTGGTCCTGCAGTCCCCTAGAGACCAGCTCTGTCTCCCGCGACCCTCAAATAAATAGTGACCTCAGAAAGGTTATGAAAATCACAGTGTCAGTGGAATGAGGTGAAGAGTACGCTGGAGTATTGGAGTGTGGCGGCGGCGCACACCCTGGACACACTGCCTATCACTAGCACCTGAAAGACATGGACGCCGGTTGGGCTGTGCTGTTGGTCCGCACGACGACTGCGAGCACCGCATCAGGTGGCGGAGGAGGAGGCGGACGAGGAGGCCAGGTGGGGGGGCATCGAGCCCAGGAACCCACCGCTGCCGCCCCCGTCCCCACACCCTGCTTGCCCGATCCCGCCTCTTCCACTGGTGTTCCCACTGGAGGCGGCGCTCTCAGAGGGGTACAAGTGGGCGCCGCTGAACGAGGGCTGAGGATCCGCCAGCTCCATGGACTGGGGGGCGGAGGTGAAGGATGCGGCGCCCTCGCGGCTGAGACTGGCTAGCAAACTGCTGCGGCCGTCGGCGGAGGCGTGTCCCTAGGCCATCGCGCCCACTATACTGTTAGACGACGACAGACCTAAGCTGGACGCGGAGGGGATCTGGATCTGGGAGGTGGAGGAGAGGCCGAGCCCCACGCCCGACATGGCGGACATGCCGTGCATGGGCGGCGCCGACATGAAGCCGCCCGCCATGGAGGAGCCGTGCATCTGGCCGCCGTACATGTAGTGGGACATGGAGCCGAAGCCGGAGCCGCCGGTGCCGAAGCCGCCGAAGCCGCCCTTGTCCAGAGGCTTCAGCATGTCGGGGAAGCCCAGCATGCCCTTCTTCTTCTTCGACTTGGAACTGAGCTTGCGGTTCCGCGTCTGGATGCCCTCCTTCTTCATGGACAGCGGCCGAGGCACCTGCGGGAGAGGGAACCGCGTGTTAGATCAAGAATAAAGAAACAAATCAACCCTTGGGCGGTGACTCATACACCATCTTAAGTTACACGTCCCTCAAAAGTACCTGTAAAATGTATTCCTACACTTCATTAATATGGAAAACGACGGCAAAACTAACAACACTGACCCTCATAAAACATTAACATCATTAAAATCATTACTGGAAGCCGCCCTCAGCCGTGCACCACGCCCTACACTGAGCTATTATCGTAAGTCACGAGATTACAGGCCTAAGAAGAGTGCAGATTAAGTATGCAAGATGTAACGGGCAGTCGCTGAGATTGTAAAAGGGTTAACCTTAAGACCCCGAAGAAATCTGGAAAATGGCACAAAATCACTCAGACTCGATAAAAAAAAGAAAACAGAAGCAGAACTGACGAAAGGAACAAAGGGGAATTTCGTGATAACGTGCGGAAGCCTGCAGCCACTTCCATCTTGCTGATAGGTGATTGGTGGACGGATAACAGGTGGCGTCCGGCGATTGGTGGAGCGATAGCGAAGGCGGGGGCGGCGATAAGAAAGGAGATTGCGTGCCTTCCGGGGAGGGGCTCGCGGCCGTCACGCCTCAGGGAAATTGATGACCGGCTAAATGATGTGGGTTTTGTCCCTCTCCGCACGCCGGCCGCCATTTTAGCCTAATGGGACGTGCGCATCTGGCCCGACTTTGCTTTGGATCGGCTACCCATTTGTGAGTAAGCAAAGGGGGACGTTCATCTCCCCAGTCCTTATTTTACCCGCATATATTATTTAAAATTGTAATCGGACGACTTTTGGTACCTTCTGTACAGGAAGATTTCATCACAACAACAACAACAAAACAACAATAACAACGATCAGCGAAAACTAAAACGAAGAAGTTAGAGATTGATCTTTGCAATCTTTAATGATAACATTATTTTCGTCTTTTACATAATCTATTGATAAAGATATATGGAATTAAACTTATTTATTAAACCGACGAGTTGATTCTTAATCTGGCTTCATTGCGGGAATTTCTATATTCTCGGTTTCTTTGGTTCCGATCTCGAGGGGCAAGCGTAATCCATCCCTTTCGAAAGCTGACACATCATCCCTAATATCTCTGGATAATTTTCTCTCTCTCTCTCTCTCTCTCTCTCTCTCTCTCTGTCTCTCAAAAAAGAAAAGAAAAATTTTAACCATATACACATCAGTGTCCTTGTGTATCAAACCACAACCTCACATAAAAAAAGACACACAAACGCAGCCTCACCGAACGCCTTCCCATCCCGTCACTGCATGATAGGTATCCGGGCAATTCTAGCACACTTTCCTCCGTTCCTTTTAACGCTGAACCTCATCTAATCAAAGTAATAGAATTTTCCACTCAGGGCCAGATAGCAGAGGCACCATCGCGGACTGAGGATGTATTTGATCAATCACTTTTACTGCTCTGCTGGTGTATCTGCCTGACAAATCTCTTCGCCCCGCTCGCTAACATTAATTTCAAGATCTTACACGATTATCTGCAGCCTCGTAGAAGAACGCTGACAGAGGGGGTTGATATGCGTAAAGGATAGGCGTGCTAATTAGAATTTAATATTTCGGATTACTGCGAAGAAATCTTGAAGTAGGAAAGATAATCACGTGTTTAAATCTGTTGTGGCTTTCCGCCGATTCTGATTTTCGCGCAGATTTTACTAACAAATTGGGATGGAGAGGAGACGTAAACACACACACACACACACACACACACACACACACACACACACACGCACGCACGCACACACAAACACACACTTAAACACGCGAACGCACACATATATAGCGGGGTACGAGGAAATTCCTTTTTTTCACGAGAATTATGTCATGTTGATGTGCTAAGCCTTGACACTCGGCCAAAAAGAAGGAAATTTTGAAGGTTAAGTAGAGAATAAACTCCGTGGAAAGAAAGAAAATGAAAGAAAGAAAATGAAAGAAAGAAAGAAAAATTAACAATTTAAGAAAGTAAAAGAAAGAAAGAAAGAAAGAAAGAAAGAAAGAAAGAAAGAAAGAAAGAAAGAAAGAAAGAAAAAAAAATAGAAAAAGAAAAAGAAGAAGAAAAAGAAAGGAAAAAAAAAACAAAAAACAGAAAAAAAAGAAAAAGAAAAAGAAAAGGAAAAGGAAAAGGAAAAGGAAAAGGAAAAGGGAAAGGAAAAAGGAAAAGAAAGAAAACGAACACACAATTAAATTCCCCTGTTATCGCGTATCAAATGGCACAATTTCTCCCAAGCCCTTCCAAGCAGTCCTTCGTCCTCCCTCTCCCCTCCCCGTCCCTCCCCTTCTCCCTCCCCTCCTCCCTTTCTTTCCCTCTCCCTTTTCCCTCTCTTCCCCCTCTCCCTTTCTCTCTCCCGCGTTCTCCCCTTCTCTCTTTTCCCTCTCTCCCCCCTCTCTCTTTCCTCCGCCCCGTTCTCCCCTTTTCCCTCTCCCCTCCCTTCCTCCCACTCCCCTCCCTTTCTCCCTTCTCTCCCCTCACCTATCTCCCCTTCTCCCTCTCCCCTGCCTTCCTCCCTTCTCTCCCCCCCCCCAAACCTCAGGCAATTAGTCGGTCGGTCTGTCTGCGGCGATGAACATCAACTTTTTTCCCTCATGTTTTGCTGTGCATTTTTTTTTTTTAAACCCTCCAAAACATCTTCTTCCGACCCTTTTTTATTCTTCCTTTCTCTATCTCTCTCTTTTTTTCTCTCTCACCCTTCGTCGGCCTTCCCTTGATGTCATTCAAGGCCTGACTCTCGGCGATTTTACGAAAGTGATTTCTTGTCCTTTTCTTGAGTTGGCTTAAGATTCGCTCTTTTAAGAAGGGAGGCGATTTAGGGGCGATTTGAGGCACGCTTCTCCTTCTTCTTCTTCTTCTCCTCCTTCTTCTTCTCCTTCTTCTTCTTCTTTTTCTTCTTCTTCTTCTTCTTCTTCTCCTCCTCCTTCTTCTCCTTCTTCTTCTTCTTCTTCTTCTTCTTTTTCTTCTTCTTTTTCTTCTTTTTCTTTTTCTTCTTCCTTCTTCTACTTCTTCTTCTTCTTCTCCTCTTCTTCCTTCTTCTTCTTCTTTCTTCTTCTTCTTCTTCTTCTTCTTCTTATTCTTCTTCTTCTTCTTCTTCTTCTTCTTCTTCTTCTCTTCTCTCTCTCTCTCTTCATCTCTCTCTTCTTCTTCTTCTCTTCTTCTTCTTCTTCTCTCTTCATCACTCTTCTCTTCTCTCTTCTTCTCTCATCATACATCATCATCATCTCATTATCATCATCATCACTCATCATCATCATTCATCATCTTCTCTTCTTCTTCTCATCATCATCATCATCATCATCATCATCATCACCATCATCATCATCATCATCACATCATCATCATCATCATCATCATCATCATCATCATCATCATCATCATCATCTTCATCATCATCTATCCCTTCTTCTTCTTCTCTTCTTCTCCTCCTCATTCGTTGAGTTAATAGTCACATTAATAGAGGTAGTCATATTGTATATTTAAGTAGATATATGTAGATATGCATTCAGGCGATTATACATGTAGAAGAATGAAAAAATACATACATACAAACACACACACAGAGGGAGAGAAAGAGGGGCTGATAAAAGAAAGGAAAGAAAAAGAGAAGAAAAAATATAGATAAATAATCACCGATAGATTAATAGGTAGATAGATAGATAGTTCGATTGATAGATAGATAGATAGAGAGGAAAAAAGGGAAAAATGAAATGTCAGTACTCTCCCCCCTCCCCCCTCCCCCCCACCAAAAATGAACATCAAAGCCTTCTCGCGTTAGTGGCCTCGACGCCCTATCTTCCCCGCTTTATATCCGGCCGCCCCTTATCTCATCGCCTCCTCATACCGGGCATGAGCTTCAACCGGCTCTCCTCATCCGGCCCGCCCCCCCTTCGCCCCCCCCTCCCTAGTGACCACAACCCGACCCTGCTTAAAATCTTGCCACTTCCGGCCGTCTGTTGTCCGGAATCAGCTGATGTCCTCCGCTGTAAACAAACACACGCCCACCAGCCCGGTCCCCCTCACCCGTGGCCTCCCCCATCCCTGTCTCCCTCCCCCATGGTCTCCCCCCCTTCTGTCCTCTATCCCCCTCATCCATGGCCTCCTCCCCCCACCCTGTCCCCCTCATCCATGGACTCCTCCCCCCACCCTGTCCCCCTCATCCATGGCCTCCTGCCCCTCTTACCCCCTTCGGAGTGTACCCGGTGCAGCTCCCGCGGGTGTTCATCAAAGGTTTATCTACGAGTTTCGGGCTGAACGCTTGGCGTGGGCGGCTCCGTTGGAGATAATGATTTAAAGCGTCTCAGCACGGGCGGGGCCTTTTCTGTGGTTCCTCTTTTTGGTTTTCTTTTTCTTTTTTAGGCGAAAGGTCGCGCCGGGTTGCAAAGGGCGGCGCTCCCTCTGCATAAAACGCTTTATTTTTTTTCTATATAAGTACTTTTTAGCTCATTTCCTCTCCTTTGTTTTTAGCCAGTTAGTTCTTTTTACAAAAAAAATGCTCGTCTGTGATTTATATCCATCTTTTTATCAAAGCGAAGTAACCTTAATCTTATAATCACGGTGATGAACTGTTCCCGCATCGCCTCTGGCTTTTCAGTCTCATGCAAGAATCGCAATCAAAGCTACTAGATTCCTAAGAATTTCATTCAGACGAAATGGTTCCTATAGATGGGAGGTAATTAAAGAGTTAGAGAGCATTAATAGTGATGTAGATAACACAAATATGATTATACGCTATAAACAAAGGTCAGTGACGTTATATGCAGTCATTCTAATGAAGAGAACGTAAATAATATCAGACCGCTTTATAACCTTAGTAACAAAGTCATCGCTACCTTTTGCTGATGAGAAACACATATTTTGAAACAGTTATGAAAACCTAATAAAAAGTAAGTAATAAAGATGAAACCTAACGTCATTCAGGATTAGGTGCTGCTGTAATGATTACATAGCTTGACTGAAGTGATTACTATATGAATGGGTTGAATGAAATGAGTATTAGCCAAATACACTGACTGGAGTGACTGACGTATGTTCGTAATGAAAAGCCAAGGTCTGGAAGGTTATGGATCCATTTGTCAGCTGCAAGAGTCGCATTGCATGGCTTCGTGAAGTGCTGAGTCATGAGTGATGAGTGGGGACGGCTGCAGCTCGTAAGTTACGGGACCACGGGACCGCGAGGGGGTGGGCGGGGTCCTGGGCGTGGGCGGCGATGTGTTCGGAGACACACGGAATGGCGGAGTGGCGAAGAGACCCCCCGCCCCCTCCGCCCGCGCGCCCGCAAGCCACGGCGCGCGGGCGTAATTATCCGCATCCCGCCGTGGCCGAGGAACTCACGATGGCGCGGATAATCGGGAACATCATCAACAAACCTGCTTTTATGTGGCGCTCTTTGCCCGCGGATGCTGATAGGGGAGGGAAGGGAGGGGAGGAAAGGGAAGGGAGAGGAAGGGAAGGAAAGGGGGAAGGGCGGAAAGGAAAGGGAAGGGAAGGACGGGGAAGAGAAGGAGGGGAAGAGGATTGAATGGAATGGAATGGAAAGGAAAGGGAAGGGGATGAAGGGGAGAGAAGGAAACAAGGCGAGGGAAGGATGGAAAGGGGGAGGAAGGGAGGGAAGGAAGGGACAGATGAAAGGAAATAGGCATAGGAAGGAAGGGAAAAGGAAGAGTGGGAGCAGAGGGCGAGGGAGGAGGAGGAGAAATGGGCAGGGTAGGGGGCGAGGAGGGAAAGGGAAGGGTGGGTGAAGCAGGAGGTAGAGAAAGAGTGGAGAAGGGGAGGCGGAAGGGGACAGGGAAGAGACTGGGTTGCGGAGCGGAAGAGGAACAAAGAAGATAGGGGATGAGGGGAGGGGAGGGGGAAGGGGAAGGGGGAGGGGAGAGGGGAAGGGGAGGGGGGCGAGGGCGAGGGAGATGGAGGGGAGGAGGAACTAGTATGGAAATGGATGGTCATGGCAGTCCATCAGGATCCGACGATAAACTGCGGTTCGAGAGCGGGCACTTTGAGGGTTATTTCGCGGTGTAGTTAAGGAGGGGGACGGAGAGAAATGGAGAAAGAGATAAGAGAAAGGGAAGAAGGCGAGGGAAAGAAGAAAAGTGGCAGACGGAAAAATCAGAAGCATGGGGAGGATGGGGTAACGGAGGGGGAGGAGGGGGAGGAGGGGGAGCAGGGGGATAAGAGGGAGTAGGGGTGCCAGGAGCAAGGGCGTGTTGAGCAGTGCAGTGGTGGTCGTGATGGGGTGGTGGAGGAGGGGTGGGAGGAGAGTCGAGGGGGAGGGAGCAGGGGGGGGCAGGAGTGCAGAGAGCCAGCTGGGGAGTGCCTCGGTGCCTCGGTGCCATCGTAGCTCAGGTCCCGGATGCCGCCGGCTCCATATCATTCCATATTTTTACCGCTCGAGAGACTGGGTCTTTCGAGAAGGAGCTACGACCTCCCCGACATTCCGGCGCCTCCGAGATGATGGGAGTAAAGCGAAGACAATAAAGGAAGTGCAAAGAACGAGGAATAAAGGATGAGAGACGTAGCGAGCGATGCTTGGCTTAGAGACCAGTGTAATATATGACTTCACGGAGACACGCAAAGTTCCCAAGCAAATGGTGACAAACATGGCTCCGAGTAAGCTCTAGATGGCTTCAGAAATTCGCACAAAACTCGAACTGATTTCGACCTGTAATGTGCAATCTAATGAAAAATACTACTCTATGACATACACCCCTTAAAGAGCGAATAGTAAACAATGCGATTTCGATATTTCTGTCAGAGCTTTCGCCGTTTTATCATCGTTTTCAAGGAGTGAAGATGTGCGAATTGCCCGGGTTATTGCGGAGGGAAAAACAAGATGGTTTCAGCATGAGGAACAGGTATCAGCAACCCTTCCTACCGCATGACGTCAGGGGTATTCTAACGCGCACAGGAAAATCAACACCACAGCGCGGTCTTGGAAGAAAACGAAACTCCCCAACACTGAGCCTAATCTTGCGGAAAAACAACAATAACACTACTACATAATTACCAAGCCGATGAACCTTGCCAAAAATATTTACTAGATGAGGAAGAAAGAAAGGGGATGAGGCAGGAAGGGGAAAGGGGAAGACTAGAAAGAGAGAGGAGAAAGGAGAAGAGGAGAGACGCGGGAGAAATGAGCAGAGGAGAAAGAGGGGAAGAAAAGAGAAGAGAAGAGAAGAGAGGAGAAAGGGGAAGAGGATAGACAGAGGAGAAAGGGGAAGTGGGGAGAGGAAAGAGAAAAGAAGAGGAGAGGAGAAAGGGGAAGAGGTTAAATGGAGTGATAATCGTGTGTTCATAAGGGAAGCAACATCAGCAGGCGAGCACATCGTCGGGAGGAGCGAGAACTTAGCGTTTTCTTTGGGAGGCGTTCGAGGAGATGCTCCCTTTGATCTCTCTAGTGCCAGCTCGAGGCATTCTTGGCCCTGTGTTCTGTGGTACGCGCTGGTACCTCGCTCTTACCCTGGGTAGACTTGCGGCCTCTTTGGAGACGAAGATAAGTTTTTTTTCAGTTTTTTTTTTTTGTCTTTTCTTTTCCCGAAAGGTTTTTGCGATTACGTTGTTTGGGAGAGAGGTAAACAGGGCCTGGATAAAGCGAGACAGAGAAGGGAGGAGGCTCGCGGAATTAGCTAGATTTCGAGATGGCAGAACGGGACTTATCGGTGAGATAATTGGAGTTGTTATCTGGCGATATTTAAATGCTTTACTTTTAAGTCCCCCCCTCTCTCTCTTCTCTCTATGGCTTTGTCTCCGGCGCCCATTACTCTTTCTTTCTTTATGACTCTCTCTCTCTCTCTCTCTCTCTCTCTCTCTCTCTCTCTCTCTCTCTCTCTTCCTCCCTCCCTCTCTTCCCTCCTTTAACTCTCCTCTCTCCGTTTTCTTACCCTCTGCTCCCTCCACCTCCCCCTCTCTCTCTTTTGCTGTCTCTTTCCCTTCCTTATATCCTCACCCCTCTCTTTCTCTGTCCTGTTAGCATAAGCCAATAACATTTACCCTGATAATCGATCTCTGTCCTGTTCTTTCCCCCCATTTCTTCCTCTTTCCCCGCATTCCGCACATCCGCTTTTCTCCTTCTCCTCTTCTCTCTTCTCCTCTCCCCCCTTCCACGCCCCCACATTCTCCCTCCGCTCTCCTATCTCTCTCATCTCGTGCGATCCTCATTTGACTCCCTGTTTCTTCCACTCTTTTTTCTCTTCTCCCTCTCTCTCTCTCTCTCTCTCTCGCTCTCTCTCTCTCTCTCTCTCGCTCTCTCTCTCTGCCCTCTCTCTCTTCTCCTCTCTCTCTCTCTCTTCTCTCTCTCTCTCTCTTTCTCTCTCTCTCTCTCTTTCTCTTTCTGTCCTCTGTCTCTCTCTCTCTCTTCTCTTTCTCTCTCTCCCTCTCTGTCTCTCTCTCTCTCTCTT
>NC_051390.1:33587882-33590382 GCF_015228065.2 Penaeus monodon
TTTTTGTTCATTTGTTTGTTGTTTTTTCTTCTTCTTTCTTTTTCTTCTTATTCTATTTTTTTCTCCTTTTCCTTTCTTCTTCTTCTTTTTCTTCTTCTTCTTCTTCTTCTTCTTCTTCTTCTTTTTCTTCTTCATCATCATCATCATCATCATCATCATCATCATCATCATCATCATCATCATCATCATCATCATCATCATCATCATCATCATCATCATCATCATCATCATCATTCTTCTTCTTCTTCTTCTTCTTCTTCTCCTTCTCCTCCTCCTCCTCCTCCTCTTCCTCCTCCTCCTCCTCCTCCTCCTCCTCCTCCTTCTCCTCCTCTTCCTCCTCCTCCTCCTCCTCCTCCTCCTCCTCCTCCTCCTCCTCCTCCTCTTCTTCTCTTCTCCCACTTCCATTTTCCCTTCCGTCCTCCCTTCTTTCTCCTTCTTTCTTTATTTCACCAAGCCAGTTTTTGTTCTTTGTGTCCCATAAGCCAGCCCTTCTCCCTCCTTTCACTTTCCGCGCACTCGGTACCGAAAGACATGTTACTGTATTCTTCGCACGTTAATTCGCAGGCATGCACGTGCGTCCCGTTCGGTTTAAGAGGAATACAAACAACGATGTGAATATGTAAATGCACACATATGTACCGACATTTCCCCCCTTTATGCTTATTTTCTATTTTTTTCTTTTTCCTCTTGTGTCTGTTTATCTTTGTTGTCTTTGTTTCGTTCTCTCAGGTCTGTGTGTGTCTCTGTCTCTCCCCTTGTATGAATTGTCTTTGTATTTGTATGTCTGTTTATCCGCCTGTCTGTTTGTCTTTCCGTCTGTCTCTCTGTGTGGCTGTCTCTGTTTTCCTCTCTCTTTCTCTTTCTGTCTCTGTCTCTCCCTTTAGCCGCCTTCCCCCCCCCCTCTCTCTCTCTCTCTCTCTATCTATCTATCTATCTATCTATCTATCTATTTATCTCTCCCCCCCTCCCTCCCCCCCCCCTCTCTCTCTCTCTCTCTCTCTCTCTCTCTCTCTCCCTCCCTCCCTCTGTCTCCCTCTCCTTGGACCCCCTGCCATCTCCCTCAGCTGCCGGAGCCCTGCGCCAGAACCCGGGTAAAGAAACCCACCGGCAGAACCCAGCGTTTCAGAACCCACCCGTTTAGAACCCACCACCCAGATAACAGAGATAAGCCTCCGTCTGGCGCCCACTCGACCATGACGTAATTGTGGGCGTGGGAAAGTTGACGGGCGTATCTGGCCGGCCATCGGAAGCTTCTGAGCTCTACTGTGGAGATTAACCCGCGCAGTGTTGCCAAGGCCTCGCGCGGCAACACACTGCAACGCTACCCCCCCCCCCCCCGACCCCCGCACTTACCAAAGAAAGGATCACAGATCACGAATTAATGCGAGTGACGCGAGGACGAGATATTGTTACAAGGTCCGTTACCAGTAGCTCGGCGTTACGAGTCGACAATAGGAGACGACTCGTGGGCCGCCGTGAGGAGCAGCCGCCTCTGGCAACGCTGCGACGACCCACCGAATTTAGAATAAGGGAATCTGCAGTAATGTGAAGCGCGGCCGGGTCATGTGTGCGGACTTACCTCTATCATTTGATGTTGCTGCTTTTGCGGTTGATAAAGGGCTTTTGCCTCCGCGCCATCCTCGTCTACTTAGCTATTCACCAAAATAAGCATTGGCGCCATTGTTCTAGAACTGCTAAGAGATAGATGGACTGCGTGTCTATTGAGAAAAACGGAGTTTACTTCACCTCGAGTCCATGATAGATGGTCATTTTCTAATTATTCCATGGACTCCATATTACAATCTTGTATTATTTACGATCAGAAAAAAACGCATCAAAAACAAAAGCAAAAGAAGGTATTTAAATTCGGAGTGGAGATTTATGTTCGGTTCTGAATCCCTTAATATGCAGTATCTATAACAGGTATTATCAATGAGCCGACATATATTTGAATCGGAGGCCCTAAACTCCACAGTATAATGCGAGAAAACATAATTCCGGGACTTGTTATCGACCATCTCATCTGATAATGGCCAGTATATCCCGAGTATATTCCATGATCGCGCCGATAGACCCCGACCCGGTATAACGGCTGAGGAGGGGAGGGGGAGGGGGGTACTGGAGGGGGAGGGAAGGAAGGTTATATCGGATAAGTAACTTGTATTGCGACCCCTCACCCCCCCCCCATCCCCTTCCCCCTTGTCCCCCCCCTCCTTTTACTATGCATTTCCACTTTGCGATGAAATTTACACGCGAGGCTTTTGGCTTTCGTCTTCCGAGTTGAGCCGGAGTCTCACCTCACAGCTTGCCTCGCTTCTTGCCTCACAACTCACATCACATCTCGCTCAACATCTTGCCTCACATCTCATCTCATATCTTGCCTCACGTCTCATCTCACATCTTGCCTCACATCTCATCTCATAACTCACATTACGTCTTGCCTCACTTTTTGCCCCACATCTCACCTCAACTCGCCTCACACCTTTCTTCACATCATGCC
>NC_051390.1:33600382-33605382 GCF_015228065.2 Penaeus monodon
TTTAAAGAAAGAAAATAAAAATAAAAATAAAAATAAATCAATGACTCGATGCCATGTCCGCAAAGTTGTAAAGCACAATATAAGTAATTACATGATAACTTTACAAAATAAATGTTTGGACTCTTCGCCTCGCATGATAGCAGGAGGCGGAATGTTATCAGTCCCTCCCCCCTTCTCTCCCTTCCCATTCCCCCCCCACTCTCAACCCTTTTTTCGAAAAATATTCTCGCTGCAATTTCGCTCCGGGACGCCCCGTAACTCATACAGGGGGGGGGGGGGGGGAGTTCGTGTCTGAGTCCTTCACTGATAAATCATCGTCATTATCACGTCGTAGGATCTCAGGAATAAATCTGATTCGTGAGCTCTTGTAAGTGATCGCTGTATCAGGACGCTCTTCTTCTTCTGTCTCTCGCTCTCTCTTCCATTCTCTCTCTCTTTTTATCTCTTTTCTTTTCATCATCTGTCTGCCTGTCTGTCTCGCCCTCTCGGTCACCCCCCTCCCTCTCTCTCTCTCTCTCTCTTACTCTCTCTCTCTCTCTCTCTCTCTCTCTCTCTCTCTCTCTCTCTCTCTCTCTCTCTCTCTCTCTCTCTCTCTCTCTCTACCTCCCCACCCCTCTCTCTCTCCCTGTTCTTCTCTTTCTGTCTCTCGTTCTCTTTTCCGTTCTCCCTCCCTCCCTTCTATTCTCTCTAGCATCTAAAGTGTGCACGTGGATCTTGCCTGCGGTTCCAGCACCTTCCTTTACTGCATGATTGAATTGTCTCTGAACTATCCCCTGTTTCATCTCGCCTTTCTTGAAGGACATTTCATTAACGTCCTTAAGACTGGACTGCGAAATGAAGATTTCGCAAAAGTTTGCACTCTATTGTCTTCTTGTGAGCGACATATATTATTTTCTATGCATCTGTAGTACTAAATATACCTTCATATTACTACATGGGTTTTGAGTCAAGATGGGAAACAGTTTTATGACAACGAGAAACCATCTTTAGCTAAAAATGAGACACGTTATCGTATTACCGCGTCTGTCTGTATAATCTAGGGAAGCTGCCGTATATAAAAAAAGACAATAAATCCAGTTTGCTGGTTTCGCAATACAATTTTAAGAATGACCTTATTCATAAATGTAATGTCAGTATCACAAAGCTTATATATAACAAGAATAAACAGGGTTCTTGAAAGAATCCGGAACTCGCGTGTGCCGTTCTAAAAACGGGTTAATAACAAAATGTAATGATCGCTTAATCTTGCCTTGGCTTGGTTACGGCATCATGTATGCTATGTTAACAATCTGAATATTCTATATCCTCACAAATTATATTTCCCAGCGTTCTGAAGAAGGTTCTACACCAAGATATTCGAAAATACGACAGTAATTTTGCAAGATATACTCAAAATTCCCGTTTTCTCTGATCAACGGTCATGCCGTCGACAAAGAAAATGGAGACTTAACTTCTTATTCTTGGAGTCGAAAAATACTTCGCCTCCAAGAATATAGTGCCTCGTACGTTCCCAGTATAAACATCTTGTGGAAGATTCCCAACATAATGCACATGGTATTTGAATAATAGCCAGTACGTAAGAGTAATATATGAGATTCACTGATTATATAATTGCAAGACTGTTGGTATAAATAAGGCATATCTCGTCCAAATAAAAGGCTTTCTTAAACATCTCAGCCCGTGTCTAGAAAGCCATCTCGATCGCAGATGATTCAAGACGCGGGTTTTGGCAGCCTATAATATAAACAAATATAGACCAAAGATGCGATATACGAAGGGACGATTAAAGGGCTAACCCACATTGCTCGTCTGATCGTTTATCCTAATGGTATGAACGTGACTTCGGTCGCTTTGAGTCCGAGATGGATGGGCCTGAGCGAGGGGGCGGGGGAGGGCGAGGGAGACGAAAGAAAAGGGGGGGGGGGAGAGGATGAAGTGGAGGTGGAGGAGGAGGTGGAGGTGGAGGGGGAGATAGAGGAGGAGGTGGAGGAGGTTGAGCATTAGGATGAGGAAGCGTAGGAGGTAGAGGACGAGGATGGAGAGGGGGAGGACAAGGAGGAGGAGGAGGAGGTGGTTTTAGTGGAGGTAGAGGTGAAGGTGGAGGTTAAGGTGGAGTGGAGGAGGAGGTGGAAAGGGATGAAGAAGATGAGGCAGTAGCGGACGATGATGGTGATGATGATGATGATGATGGTGATGATGATGATGATGATGATGATGATGATGATGATGAGGAGAAGGAAGGGGAGGAGGAGGAAGAGGAGGAGGAGGAGGAGGAGGAGGAGGAGGAGAGGAGGGGAGGAAGGAGGAGGAGGAAAGTACAAGAAGAGGAGGAGGAGGAAGGAGGAAGAAGAAGAAAAGGGGGAGGGGAGGAGGAGGAAGAGAGGAAGAGGAGGAGGAGGAGGGGGGGAGGGGAAAAGGGGGAGGCAGAGAGGAGGCAGAAGGGAGGAGGGGGCAGAGGAGGACGGGGGGAGGAGGAGAGGAGGAGAGGGGAAGGAGGAGAGGAGGAGGGGGAAAGAAGAGAGAGGGGGGGGAGAGGGGAGGAGAAAGAAGAGGAGGAGGGGGAGGGGGGAGAGAAGGGGGCGCAAGGAAGGAAGGGGAGGGCAAATGTCTTCATCAAAAGTTCACGAAGATGAAAAAACGAGAGGAAAAAGTCGGTGATATTTTTTCCCTCACTCTTTCTTGTTTACTCTCTCCCTCCTTCCTCCTTTCCTTGTCCTTCTCTCATTCTCTACTCCCTCTCTTTCTGCGGATCCCCTCCTCTCTCTCTCTCTCTCTCTCTCTCTCTCTCTCTCTCCCTTTCCCCCTTTCTCTCTCCTCTCTCTCTCTCTCTCTCCCCCCCCTCTCTCTCCCCTCCTTCTTTTTCTTTCTGCCCTCCTCCTCTCTCTCTTCTCTCTCCTTCTCTCCTCCTCCTCTCCCTCTCCCTCTCTCTCTCTCTCTCTCTCTCTCTCTCTCTTCTTTTTTTCTCCTCCCCCTCCCTCCTCTCTCTCTCCCCTCGTCCTCTCTCTCTTTTCTTCCCCCTCATCTCCCTTTTTCCTCCTTTCTCTTTTCTTTCTTTCCTCCTTTTTTTTCTCCTACCCCCCCCTATCCTTGCCCTCCTTTTTCCCTTTTTTCATTACTAAAACAAAAAACCCGGGTTTTTCCTATTATTTATAACGTTATTGGAAAAATCTAATGATCGAATGGACCCCGGGGTGTTATTAATAATTCGACAAAAACAAAAATTTTTGCCCGGTGGAAGTGTATGTGCACAATGCGTAGAGTTTCGCCGTCTAATCGTTTTATTATTTTTTTTCAAGGAAAATATTGATCACCAACTGTATGATTATTTTCGCTGTTGTTTTGACGCATTTATTTTATCGCTCTTGCTCCAAGAATAACGAATATGAACAATGAATAAAAGTAAGATTCATAGAGGGTTTACTGAAATTACCAACACTTTTTTGAAAGTAAAGATTCAACAGAAAGAGAAAAAAATATCAATCACATATTATAATATATATCATATATATATATAATATATATATATATATATAAATACATATATATATAGATATCGATAATATATATATATATATATGTATAGATAAATATTATATATCTATATATCTATGATATAGATATTATGTATATATAATACATATATATATCCATCTTCAACAAAACAAACTAACTCAAAAAAAAATATACTATAATATTATATATAATATAGAACCTATATATCTCTATATATCTGTATCTCTATCTATATATATATTCTAGATCTCTATAATATACCCTCTATTATATATATATATATATCTACAATATATATCTATATATCTTATATCTCATATGATATATCTATATCTCTGTAACTTTCACTGAACTAAGGAGCCTAGCAAGGCTAACTGGATGATGGGAGAAAAAGACACTGTTAAAAAAAATGAAAGGCGGAGAAAATGTAGGATCTACGCGAGCGAGTCGCGAGAGAGAGAGAGAGAGAGAGAGAGAAGAGAGAGAGAGAGAGAGAGAGATAGAGGGGAGGGAGAGAGAGAGAGAGAGAGAGAGAGAGAGAGAGCGAGAGAGAGAGGAGAGAGAGAGAGACGAGATAGCGAGAAGAGAGAGAGAGAGAAGAGAGAGAGCGAGAAGAGAGAGAGAGGAGAGAGGAGAGAGAGGGAATAGAAGAGATAGAAGAAGAGAGCGAGAGAGAGAGAGAGCGAGAGGAAAGAGAGAGAGAGAGAAGAGAGAGTGGAGGAGAGAGAATAGGAGAGAGAAGAAGAGAAAGAAGAGCGGACGATGAGCGATACGAGAGTGACGTCTGACCAGCGCTTGATGGATAGATCGTCGATAGATCGAGTGCGAGCTCCGCGCGAGGAGCGATATCAATAAGAGCGAGAGAGAGAGGCAGAGAGCGAGCGTAACGAGAGGCAGAGAGGAGAGATCGGAGCTGCAAGCCAGCTAGCGCCAGCGCGCGAGGAAGAGACGACGAGAGAGACAGTTGAGACGCGCGAGAGAGAGAGAGTAGAGCGCGCGCGAAGAGGCAGCGATGGCCGGGCGTAGAGATGAGCGAGATTCTAGTGCCAGCGAACAGAGAGCAGCGCGCATCGCGAGATAGAGCCGCGCAGGAGACGTTAAGCGACGATCGCGCGGCGACGAGCGAGAGAGCACGGCGAGCGCGAGAGAGCAGCGCGGCTCCCTTCGTACATGTCTTCTATTCCTTGCAGCCCGCAGCCTTCGTGCCGACCTTGCCAGGGGGCGAATACCTGCGTTTATAAATAAAGAAGAAATTTAGGTTTTAAGGGGGAGGGGAAATAAAGGGGGAAAAAAGGAGGGGAAGGGGAAGGTAGGAAGGAATGTTGAAAGATTAATAGTTTGATTTAGGTGAGGTAGGGTCTTAAGGGTGGGGGGGGATAGAGAGGGAAGAAGAGGTAAGGGGGAAGGGGGTTAAGTAGGGGTGAAAGGGGGGGGGTGGTTATTAGGGGGAGTAAGCTGGGAAGAGAAAAGGCAGAGTGTTGTAGAGT
>NC_051390.1:33622882-33627882 GCF_015228065.2 Penaeus monodon
GGCGCTGGGAAATGGCATATATGGTGCCTCTTCGGTCACGGAGGCAAGTAATATATACTATGGACCGCGGGAAAGAGGCGCGGAAATTCAAAATACCAATGGCGGCGGCGTCGAATGGAGGCGAGTGCTGCCTTCGCGACACTCGCACAAATCACGCTCGTAATGATACTTCAATAACACAATCGAATCACGGTGCGAGGAGTCTTAGTTGATTTTATTACAATTTGCTTTATTGCATGTAATGTCGCCGCGTCCGCGAATGTCTCGCTCGCCGCTGCAAGGCAAGGAACCGATTTATTCCCAAAGTGGCCGCCTGACAGCGATTCCGCAATTTAGTTTTAACACTGGAGCGTAAATAACAACAACAACAGTGATGGTAATAATGAAAATAACAAAAATGCTGATGACGATGGTAGTGTTAATGATAGATATGATAATAATAGTGGTAATGATATTAATGAGGGTGATAACAAGGACGAAGATAGTAATAATAATATAAATGATGATAGTGATGATAATGAGAACAAGTTCAACAACAATAATAGTAATAGTAATGATAATAATAACAACAAAACAACAACAATAACAATAATTATTATGATATTAGCAGTATTAACCATATGATGACGACGATACCGGTATCTATCTGTCTGTCTATTTACAGATAAATATAGATATATACACACATCTATGTAGCGGTCCATCTATCTATTTATCTATTTACACACACACACACACACACACACACACACATACACACAGATATATATATATATATATATAATAGATAGATAGATAGATAGATAGATAGATAGATAGATAGATAGATAGATAGATAGATATATAGATAGATAGAGAGAGAGAGAGAGAGAGAGAGAGAGAGAGAGAGAGAGAGAGAGATGTATATAAACATAAATATAAATAAATAAATAAATAAACAAATAACTAAATAAGTCTATACCTATACACACACACACACACACACACAGACACACACACACACACACACACACACACACACACATATATATATATATATATATATATATATATATATATATATATATATATATATATATGCATATATATTTTATATATATGTTTATATACATGCACACACACACACACATACACATATACATAATATATATATACACACATACATATACCAACACTCACACACACACACCTATTCATCCTACATACAGCTGTATCAGACACCCAGTATTTCTTTGGATCGCATCGCACCGCCGCCAGAATGGATACGCCTCGCGAAGGCCCGAGCTCAGCGCTCCCTTGTGCCAAGCAGGAGCGCAATACGCGGCAGGCAACGGGAGTCACCTTCGGTCTCATAACGCCTCGTCTGCGGCCTTCGTGAGAACCCTACTGTGTCCTGCAGCCGTCGTTTGGCACCTCGAACGCCGCTCAAAGTACTGGTATTATCTGTAATTTGTAAACCGTAAAAATTGCCGAGGTCTTAAAGTCTACCCTTTCGAATCCTTCGCTTAAAGTGTGTGATATAGTCTTTAGCCGAAATCCTGTCTTAAAATATGAACCTTCTTTGGCCCCTGAAAGTGATAGGGGAATTAAGGCGAATTACTCAAGCTCTTTGTATTAAGAAGCGCACCTATTAACACTTCTGGTAACGGCCTTCCTGTCGTTCATGGATGGGCTTCTCCCTCTTTTTGCCTCGGCCATAGAGTATCAATCACAGCTGCACCCAGCTTGATGCAGTCATTATCTGCTAAATTATGTCACAACACTTACAATTATCGCGGTCGGTACTATTACAAGATTTCCAGTTTCCTATCGCCAGTGTTTCTTTATATATCGTTATTATGCCTTTGATGGTCGTTGCAGATAAGCACATCGACGCCCTCTGTAGTTAAGGTAATTATAATCCTTCGCGTTACACTCTGCATTTTCATGATTAGCAGAATGCATCATGTTTATGTATTTTAAAAACGAACGCAATGCGCCAAAGGCCTTGTTTGGGAGGATTCGGGGTGGCTTTGGCAAAGAGGCTTAGCAGGACAGGCTATGTAAAGCCTCTCGTAAATGCTCCAACGTTTCTTCACAACCTCGACGGCAGGACAATTCTGTCGGAAAATTGTTACATGACCCAACGTGACTGTTCCTCACTTGCATTTCTTTCCGCTCGTGCAGCCTCGAAGGCAACGAATGCGAGAGCCAAAATGAGAACGAAAGAAGGAGACAACAGAGAAGGGTGCGGTATGTTATTGAAGTTGGCTGGAGAGCGCTCGTGTAGCGGAGACACTGAGTCAACGTGAACTGAAAGTAATTTCGATCAGATGACTGTTTGCCTCCCGTGATATCTCGACTCGATTATGCTTTCGACACTGATTAAATTTCGGCGGCGAGTAAGTAATGGGTGATTCCTATGCGCAAATGACATGGTCGTCGGCGGGTCAAATATACGCGGCCACAAATTGCCCGGTCGTTGAATGGCGAATATTATATTTTAATTTGTGTTAACGATCGGCGGCGACGTCTAAATGCCTCGGAACTGATTGGCTGCGTGTGACAGAGGCACGCCAGGTCTAGTTGGCTGTCAAGCGGCGGCGCACACCTTTCCCGAACTCAAGAATCCAATTGATCGCGAAACGGCACGACGACGGATCGCCAGCCGAGGAAAGGGCTTTCGATGTGACCGGGATGCTGAGCGGCGATCGGTCGGCCGGACCCCCCCCCCCCCCGGCCCCTCATCTTCCTCTGTTATTGAGCCGCTGCTGACAGATATGATCCTCTTGCGCCGTATTGCATAATTTCTCCTCATAAGGCGAGGCAGATAAAGAGATCAATCTACGTCGGCGAGATTAGCATCTGGCCGCCATAGAGACACTGTTCATTGACTGAGGGCGCTCGAGCGAGGGAGGGGGCGGGGGTAAGGGGTGGGGGGTGGGGGGGTTGAGTGAGCATCATCACTAATTGTTGATGGATGATAATCGAGATGAAGGATGCTGCTGCAAGCGAGGATGTCGAAAATGCGTTTAGTTAGACGGAGGAAAATTGAATTAAAAATGTGAGCTGGGTAAGGGCATCCTCCAAACAGGAATTGAATTACTCCAATTAAATTCATCCGATACTCGTGCAGCGTAAATTGACAGTTATCGATATACAATTACTAATAAATCTTTGTGTTCAATAACTACCCAAAGGTTGTTAGCCTCGTAAGAGGTCTGCTTTAAGATACGAAATGGACTGTTTTCAAGAAGACCTGATATATTCTAAATCTTATTTAACAAGCGGGGAAAAATATCCTCTGAAGTTGCTATTACAAAAAAAAAAAAGAAAATAAAAAAAGGAAAAAAAAGTCTGGTATCATGTACTAACACACACAAACACACACAAACACACACACCTACCCACCCACCCACACCGAGAAAACTACCCCCTCCCCCTCCACACACACAAGACAAAATTATCAACATATCACTGAAAGAGGAGCGCCAAAGTGGAGCACACGGGGTTAATGTGACGATATCCTGAAGCGCGTTGGTATTGACAGTGTAATTATAGGGTTAATATCAGCCCTTGTCATGAGGGTTGGAGTCGGCGGTACTTTGACACAGACTTGTTTAGGACCAGAAAACACGCGATTCGAGAAGAGAGGCTTTTGCATAAGGAAGGTGGTGGCATAATATTGATAAATTTAGTAATGATAATGACGATGATATCGACAAAGATAATGTTAATACCAATGTTGATAATAATACTAATGCTTATACTAACACGAATGCTAATGCTAATATTAACTGCAATAATAATCATAATGATGATGACAATTATAATGACAATATTATGCTATCGATAAAAATAATAATAACAGTATTAACGACAATGATAACTGTGATGATGATGGGTATGGTACTATTGCTAGTACTACTATTATTATTACTACTACTACAAGTGGCAGTAAAAGTAATAATAATAGTATCAATGATAATGATAATGATGATAATAGTAACAAAGATAACAATAATAATAATAACATTTACAATAACTACGACACTAACAATAACAATAATAATCATAATGTTAATAATATTGATGGTGGCAGTAGTAATATTAAGAGCAAAATAGTGACTGATAATAATGATATAATATGATATAAAGACAATAATGATAATAATAATAATGACATAAATGATGATATAAAGACAATAATAATAATAATAATAATAATAATAATAATGACAATAATGATGATGATGATGATGGTTATAATAATAATAATGATAATGATAATGATAATGATAATGATAATGATAATGATAATGATAATGATAATGATAATAATTATTATAATAATAATAATAGTAATAATAATTAATAATAATAATAATAATAATAATAATAATAATATTAATATTAAAGACAATAATGATGATGATGATGATGATGATGATGATGACGATGATGATGATGATGATGACAATAATGATATTATTAATGATAATAGCAACGGTAATAATAATGATGATAATAACAATAATGATAATGATGATAATAACAATAATGATAATGATGATAATAACAATAACAAAAATACCACCACCACCACCACCACCAACAACAACAACAACAACAACAACAATAATAATTAATAATAATAATCCTGTATCTCGCAATACATCAGAGCATGACAAATATCTTTCACGAATCAGTCTATCTTGTTTACTCATATTTATTCTATGGAAAAGAAAGAAAGTAAAAAGAAAGAAAGAAAGAAAGAAAAAATCAGAGGATGAAACGCGCATCATAATTTTACGCTGTCAGCTTCCTCTTTGAAAAAAGTATGACTTTTTTGTACTGAAAGTCTCATTCATTGGGGTATAAATTTCCTCATCATACTGCAGTAAGACACAGCAGACAGACACAGATCGAGATGCAGATAAACACATGAGTACATATGTATAAACAAACGTAAATTCCTACTTATGTACATGGGTATCATTCCTATGAAATCCACATCAAAC
>NC_051390.1:33660382-33670382 GCF_015228065.2 Penaeus monodon
AAAATTTACTCTTTAAAAAGGTGGGAGGCCGACTTAGGGATTGAAGGGTCGACCCCACAGTCGCGGGCGAAGGGGGGGGTTTTGTGTCAAATGGGCGTTCAAGTAAAGGGCCCGGGGGGGTGTGCATGGCGGGGGAAATGGGCAGGCCCCAATGGTTTTTATCATGTGTTTTACAGCATTAAGGGAAAAAAAGGAAGGTCGAGTGTGTGAGTAGTATCTAAAAACATTTTGGGGTGTTATGATGAAGAACGAGGATGTAAAAAATAATTCCCCTTTGTCCCAAAAAATAATTTGCGATCGACATATGGCCAGGACTAAAAGAAAAAAAAATGGCATTGAAAAAAAAAAAATAATTTTAACAGGGAAAAATTAAATTTACATTTCCCAACCCCTTTGGGATATTTTACGTGACAGCGAGGGCAAAATATACTCATGCTGCCCTAAAGGTAATCCCTTGGGTCAAGCCCAAATCACACGGGTAATTCTTTCTGTTTTAATTTAGAAAACAGCGGGGTAAGGATTGCATGATGAGGGGGGGGTGTTTCTTTTCCTAAACCATTGGAGGTAATGAGCTTTTGAAAAGGGAAATGTTTTAATGAAAAAACCCCTTAAGCCCCGTTAAAGGGAAGGCGCGCCCCCGACCCTGGTCATGTAAACGCCCCCCCCCCTCCTCCCAGAAGGTTTCCCTTTCCCAAAGGGGATGGGGGGGGGGGGGCGTCGACGCACGCACCCACGGGGGCGAACCCCACACACACAAACGACACACCCCGTATACCCACACGCACGAAAAATTTTAAAAACTTACGCAATCTTTTATTTTTCCCCCCCAATTCAGCAAACCCCTAACACGTATATCTTGTATGTACAGATAAAAATTTAGAAAAAATAAGTAGGGCAAATAGATGGTTGACAGAAAAATAAACAAAGGTGATTTGAGAAAAGAATAACCCAAAATTTCCTGGAAAAAAAATTTGTTTTTTTGCGCATCAACCCAAAATTACATCGAAATAAAAATACTTTCGAAGGAAAAATTAAATGCTTTAAATGTTTTATACACATGTATTTAATATGTTTTTTAAATATATTTACACATACAAACAGAAAAAATATATATCATCATCAATAACGGATGCTCATGTTTGAGCACCCGTGGACCTCCCCACCATCATCCGCCACTAAACTCGATCTTGCGCTTTTTTTTCCCCCCCAACCCCCCCCTTTTGTCCCCACGTCAGCCCGCAAATTTTGGGATGTTGTCCCCCTCAGTTTTTGTCTTCGGTTTGTTCTTCCTTTCTTTTTCCATCACAATCCCGTCAGCAATTTTTTCAATACTTTTACTTCTCTTTCCCATGTTTCTTTTATTCAAAAAATATCCAAAAACCCGGTCTTTAAAAATTTATTTTTCATATATACATATACAATAAAATACCCCACACCCCACACACACCACACACACACACACAACACACTACCCCACAAACACACACACCCCACACACACACATACACACAAACCCCACACACACACCCCATCCCATATATATTTTAAAATATATATATATATAAAATAAAATTTTATATATATAATATAAACAAATAGAAAATCTTAAATACATATATATTCCATAGTTTTACACACACACACACAAAAACACACATATATCTTTTTATTTTATATATATATACAAAATTTATAATATATATACATATTATAATATATATATATATAATATATATATATGTTATTTTATATTATATATCTTTATTATTCTTAATATATATATATATATATATATATATATATATAGGTCTTTTTGGCAACACCCATTTTCCACTAGTCTCCCCCAAATTTTATTTTTGAGAGGTTTTTGGGCCAGCCCCACCCAAACCGGGATTAGATCCCCCCTTTTTAAATCAACCGGAGCGCTGACTTTTTTCCCAAACGGCGGTGATTTCTCTGGACACCCCTCCCGTTTATATATATATATATATAATATATATAAAATATATATAAATTATATTTTATACATATAAATATATATGTGTGTGTGTGTTGTTGTGTGTGGGGTTGTTTATAAAATAATTGTGTGTTTCTATTCACTATAGTATAAATAGTATATAATATATATATTAAAATAATAATATATTATATAATATTTTATATATATATATATATGTAATACACATGTGTGTGTTTATCATTTTTTATGTTTTTTTTTAAAGGAAAAAATTTTAATTTTTAAAATTTTTTTAAATATATATTATATTATATATTTTAAAATATATAAAATATATATATATATACTAAAATATAAAATAGAAAATAAAAATTAAATAAAAAATTTATATATAATATATATATATAAAATTATAATATATATATATATATATATAAAATATAATTTTTAACTTTATATATTAGACACCCCCAAAACCACACACACACACCCCACACACAACACCCCCACACACATATATATATATTTATAATATAATATGAAATATAATAATATATATATATATATAAAACATATTTTAATATAAAACACTCTCTCTTTTTTTTCTCTTCTCTCTTCCCTCCCTCTCCCCCTCTCTTTTACCCTCTCTCTCTCTCCCCTCTCTCTTATATATATATATATATTAATTTTATAAATATATATATATATAATATAAATATTATATATATATAATATAAATGGGGTGTGTGTTAGAAAACGTAATGAATACATATATACACATATGAAATGGACTGATAAACGGGAAATAAGGGCAGAGATACTAGCCAAAGTCAGTGGGAGAAACATGGGCAATAAAGGTTCAGCCCTTTTGACTTTCCCCCCCCCCAATGATGTTGCTATCCTATCTAGCCCCGGGAGTAAAGGTTTGGTGGCTCTTGAGAAATTACCCAAGAGGCGAAGCCAAAAGGCTAGGGGTTTACTTGGCCCAAAAAACCAAGAACAGGACTTTAGGGCCTGTGGGGGGAAAACCCTTCAGTCGATCCATGCTTGCGGCGAGAACTTTAAAGCACAAAAGGTTTTACATCCCTTTGGTGCATAGCCCATTATCGGCTGTCAGCCCAAAGAAGTCAGTAGACGGATTGGTCTGGAAAAAAAGAGCCAGGAACCATATAAACCCAGCTTTTGGAGAGTCGGTACCTATGAAGAAGGACCAAGCTACGTGTCTTAAAGGGCCCTTTGTTTACTCCCGTTTTGCTCTAGGAAGGGGAAACCAGGCCCGTATCTAGGGCCCTTGGGAGTCTGTCTGATGCCTTTTGTAAAAAAAGGTCATTTTCTCCGGACCCTGGGGTACAGATGGCGGGGACCAGATCCAATCGACGGCTGCACCTTTGAGACTGGCATGGGCCCTTTTACAGCGGGGTCGGGGAAATCGCCAACTCAGTCTATAGGGGCCCACCTAGCTCTTTTCCCTGTGGGACGACCCTGCCCATCAGGTTTTTCCTTTGCGAGAAAACCCTGGGTGGGGGGGAGGGCCTTTTGGGGACAAACCCAGGGGGTTTATGGCTTGGGAAGCTGACGAAAACCGGGTTGCAAGGAATTAGAGAGGGGCCGAGAGCCTGCCGGGGAAAATTGTTATGAGGACCCGTGGGGGAAAAGCAAGGGGGGGGATTTTGGCCAAGTGCCCCGTCGGTGTTGTACCTTGATGAGTTTGATTTTAATAGTTTAAATATATATGTAAAATATATATAAAAAAAATATATATGAGTAAATGGATAAAATAAATAAAAAAATTTAAATATATATATATATAAACAAACATTAATAAATATTATAAATTATTATTATTTTAAAATGTTAATATATATATTATAATAAAAATTATTATATATATATATATATATATTATAAAATATATACTGTGTGTGTTGTGTGTGTGGTGGTGTGTTGTGGGGTGTATGTGTGTGTGGTGTCTCTCTCCCCCTCTTCTCTTTTCTTCCTCTCTCCTCTTTTCTCTCTCTCTCTCTTTATATATATATATTTTTATAATATTTTATATATATATATATATATATAATTATAACACCCCACACCACACACAACAAAAACCCCACACCCCACCCCGACCCAAAACCACACACACACACACACACACACACACAAAAAACAACCCCATACACACACACACCACACACTCACACACACCACCACAACACCACACACCACACACACAAACACAACACCAACACAAAACAAAACTCACACACACAAAACACACATACACCCCAACACACACACACAAAACAAACACACACACATATAAAATATATGATATATATAATATTTATATACATATATATAGGAAAATTATATAAAATTATATATAATATATATAAAATAGTATATTATATATGTGGGTGTGGGGTGTGTGTGTGTGGTGTGTGTGTGGGGGTGTGTGTGTACATATATGGATATAGGGAAAAAAAATTATTTTATATATAAAATATATATATAAATAATATATATTAAATATTATATATATAATATATATATATATATATTTGTGGGGGGTTGTGTGTGTGTGTTGGTGTGTGGGTGTGTGTATTTTTTGTATATATTTTTTATCCCTATATGTATTTTGGCATGTAGCATTTAATACAAAAAAAATTTTAAATTTTATATAGTGCATGTAAAGTATATTTTTATTTTAAATATATATATAAAATTATATATAAAATAAAATTTTATATATATATTTATATATATATATATATAAAATATATATATATAAAATACACACACCCCCAAAACCCCATATATGCATAAAACACACACCCACACACACACACACAAAACACACACAAAACACACACACACACACCCCTATGTATATACTATAATATTATATATATATTTTTATATATACATAAAATATATAAAATTTTATAAATATATATATAATTATATATGTCCCATAAATGTTTTACAGCATACATACAATATTTATTTGTATATTTTATATATGTATATGTATTTTTCCCATATATGTAAAACACACACACACACACACACACACACAAACACACAAAACACAACCCCACACACAACACACCCCACACACACAAACACATACACACAAAACCCCCAACACCACACACACATACAACAAACACAAACACACACCAACACACACACACACACAAAAACACACACACACACCACACATAATATATAATATATATATATAATATATATATATATAAAAATGAAATACACCCATACTTTTAAATAGATAATAAATAAACCCAAATATATATTTTATAATAAAATTTTAAATAATATAATATATATAATAAAAGGGAAAGAGTAAAATTAAATATAGGGACATACCCCACCCCACACAAAAAACCCCACACACACAAGACACCCAGACACCCCACAACAAAAAAAACACACACACACACCCCCCACACACACACACCACCACACATAACCACACAAAACCACAAAACCACACAACACACACAAAACAAACCCCAAACACACACACACACACACACAAACAAAACAAAAACATACAAAAAGAAATAAATATGTATATAAAATAACAAAAAATAAATAATAAAAAATTTAATATATAAAAATATTATATAAATATATATATTTTGTATATTATATGAATAAATACATAATTTTATATATATATATATAAAATATATTTTATACATATATAAAAAAATATATTTATATATATATATAATTATTTTAATAATATATATTAAAATATATATAAAATTTTATTATATATTATATATATATATAGATATATATATATAATATATAATATATATATTTTTATTATATATATATACATATACCCCCAACAATATGTTGTATATGTGTGGGTGTGCCCATATATAGGGGATATTAATTTTCCATTACAAAACATACATACATACACATATATAATAATATTAAAATATTATATAATATAATATATATTTATGTAAAAATTTGCGTGTGTGATTACATAAGATACCCTTTTACATATAAAGCGCCCCACACGCACACAGAGCGAGGCCCGAACGAAAAACATTTCGGCGCCGCAACAAGAGGGCCTCGTCAACAGATCTAGAGTTACACATCAGATGCTCGCGATTCTCCCTCGCGCGCCGGAAGCTGCGAGCTGACGTGCGTTCTGAGGGTGTCACCCCGACGCCGGAGGGGGGGAGGGGGCAGGAGGGTTATTCAACCAAACTCACACTTCTTTTTTCCACCCTTAAAATTTTCCAAGTCTACACAACCCTTGATGTTATATTTTTAAAGACACTTTAATTTCAGTAAAGATCGGGTATTTGCTGATTTACATATTATCACATAATCAAATCTGTAAAGTAGCGAAAAAAGTTCCTAATTAACTTCTAAGGACTATTCGTAAAGTTCTCGTACATCTGTCGTCGACATTTACAAAATTTTGTTAAGTTCTCGTACAACAGGCACCCTGAGCGTGGTGATAAGGGCATAAAACAATGAGTGTCAACCCCTTAATTGCCCCCAAACTTTTTTTAAATTTTTTAACATGGTTTAGATGGTGACAAAGGGAGGAAAGGCTTCTCCAAGGAATTACTTTTTCGGCGGGTATGTAGAGCCATGTTGCCGAGGAGACTCAAATACATATGTATACTCAAAGAGATATTTTGTGGGGGTGGCGGGGGCAGGGGAAACCCGAACAAAGGGGGGAAACAAAACAAAAAAGAAAGGACGGAAAACCTATAAAAAATATTACTATCCTAATCTAGGACTATCGACCACTACTACCAGGGACATGGAAAAAACACAACACAAAAGGGAAAATAATATAAAGATAATATAAAATAAGAAAATAAATATTTTAATTAATATAAATTATAAGGGGGGTAAAGAAATATAATAATAAAATAATAAGAATATATAAAATAGTAAATGTATAAAAAACACACACAACACACACAATGCAATTTTAAATTACATAAAAAACACACACACGCCCCAAAAACACACGCACACACACAAAACACACCACCCCAAAACACACACAAACACACACACACACCCCACACACACACACACACACACACACACACACATATAAAAATATATAATATATTTTAAAATATAAATATAAATATTTAAAATTTTACATAAACAATATACATGGGATACATAAATGGAAATAAAATTTTAATTGTTATATGTACAAATATAATTAATTTTAAAATGTACACACCAAACACACACACAAAACACACACACCACACGCAACACACACACACACACACACACCCAAACAACCCCACACAACACACACCCCCAAAAAACACACACACAGAAGAAGATATAGATAATTTCACACACCAAAACCCCCAAAACACAAGCCAGATTAGAAAAAAACACACACCACCCCCAAAAAACAAAAAAAAAGGACACAAAACACACACACCACACACACACACCCACACCCCACACACACACACAAAAATATTTTAATTAATATATAAAATATATATATATTATTATATAAAACACACCCCACACCACACACACACACACAAACACACACACACAAAAACCCCACACACCCCAATAATATAGAGAAAATATAATATATTAAATTATATAATTTTAAATATATATTTCACACACAAACACACGCCCCCATATATACAAAAAACAAAACACACACACATACACACACACGCAAAAAATTTTTTAAACCACCCCAAAAACAATTTCACACACACACAAAACCCCAAACACAAACACCACACAAAAAAAACACACAAAACACCCACACACACCCCACACACACCCCCAATATATATATAAAATTTATATATAAAATAGAAAATTAATAATAAATATATATATATTTCCCCACAACACACACACCCCACACACAAAACACACACACACAACACCCCACACGCCCCCACAAACATACACACACACACCACCAAAAAAACACAACACCCCCCCCCCACCTATAAAATATATATATAAAATAAAATATATATTAATATATATATAATATTTTAGAATATAATAATTTCAACAGACACACCAAAAAACACACCACACACACAACACACACACACACACACCCCAAAATTAAAATAGAAAATAAAGATATATATATATAAGGGTAAAATTTTAAAACACCCAAAAAACACGGGAAATTATACATAAAAACACACACACCCCACACACACCATAAACCACACGCTATATATTACACCCCACACACACATACCCCACAACACCCCACACACACACACCCACACACACCCCAAACACACACACACACACACACAATTAAAGATAATATATAAAAAAATTAATATATTTTATAACCAAACCAAAGCAAAATATAAATTAAACACACACACACACACACACACACCACACACACCCCACACACACACACACAACACAACAACAGAGAAGGAGATTATAATATAGAAAAATAATTATAGGGTAATTTTATAAAATATAAAATACACACAAAAAAGCAAAAATATACATAAACAACACCCCACACACACCCCAAACACATATATGAAAACACACACACACCCCACACACACACACACAATAGGACACACACACACCACACACACACACCACCCCACACCCCACACAAAATATATTATATATATAATAATATATATGTATATATACACACACCCACAACACACCACACACACACACCCACCCCACACACACACGCACACACACACACAACACACCACATAAAAAAAAAAAAAAAAAAAAAAAAAATAAAATATAAAATAATTATAAAATTTTATATATATAAAATATATATATATATATAAATATATAATTTACAAAACACATGCACCCCCAAAAACACGCCCCCACACACAAACACACACCCCACACACACACACACACATAATTTTAATAAATTATATATTATATATATAAAATAAATATATATATATATATATATATATATATATATATATTAAATAACAAACACAAACACCCCGCTATAATAAAAAACACCCCCACACACACATACACACACACGCATATATAGTTACCCCACCACCCCACACAAACACACACACCACACACCCACACAAAACACACAAAACACACACACACACAATATTTTATATATATAGATATAATATATAATTTGTAGGTTTTATATATATATATAAATATTATATAATAAAATATACCCACACACACCCCCACACACACACACACACCACACACAAAACGCACAAAACCCCATACAACCCCACCCCACACATAAAAAAAACACACACACACACACACATATAAAAATTAATTATATATATTATTTTAAAATATAAAATTTAATATATATAATATATTAAAATATACACCCAGACACCACACACACACACCCCCCCCCCACCCCCCCCACACACACACACACAATATATTAAAATGTAATAAATAAAAAGATAATTATATATATAATTTATAAAATTTTATTATAATATACACAAACACACGGGATATATATACATAAACACACACACACACACACAACAAAACACACGCAATATATTTACAAAACACACACATACACACACACACACACAAAAACAAACACAAAAACACACCACACACACACACACACCCATAATTATATATATATATATATTTATATATATTATATATTTTATTTATATGTATTTACCCTTTTACCTTTTTAAAAATGTTTGTGTGTTTTTTTGTGTGGGTTTTATATATTTTGTATATATATTATATTAATATTTTATTATATATATATAATATATATAATTTTATAAGCGTTCGAAATCACCGGCAGCCGCGTTGTTCCCTTGGGCAATGAAAATTCACCTCGATTGTTACCTAGCCACTGGGTAGGCAAACCAGCCCCAAATCAATTTTGGTTCCCCAAACCCCGGGTAAATAGAGAAATATTTCCTAAAAGGTAAAACCCGGGACTTCCGTGGAAAAAAGGGAAAAAGGGGGGCCCCTACC
>NC_051390.1:33675382-33680382 GCF_015228065.2 Penaeus monodon
TATGCAATCTCAGGGGCGATTAGCGCTGAGGTTAGTATCTGTTAGAGATAAATAAACTATAAATGAGTTATATACATGCTCGCCTTATCCAGTTATAGCGTATTATCCGAGGCCGAGTTAGGAAAACGGTCGGATTGACATGTGTATCTATGGACTGATATCGCAAGTTTAGAGAAAAAGTTCAAGTCTTTGAATTAGAGAGAAGAGAGCAATGTAGTTGTTTGTGTAAGTGACTGAAAACGAATTTTCGAGAAAGGGGTTTATTCCTGGACTTAATAAACGTGTACGTATCTAAATGCAATAAAGTACGATTTTGTTAAGAAGCAGAAATTTGTAAGATACGAAAGGTTACCTAAATTGTCCATGGAAATCCTGGTTAAGACTTCAAACTTCAAACTTCAAACTTCTGTGATGACCAGCCGGGCCTCTCCCAGGCAGCCTGACCCAAAGATCCCTCTTCTAATCCCGGGAAGTGATTGGATTCAGTATCGCTTCGGGTCCCTCCAATCAGCAGCGTCATCAGCATTTGTCAGTCAATTCATCTCTTCGCTTCATTTGTGTCAGGCAGCTCTTCTTATCGCGTTTTATAAATTTCCTCCGTCTACAGGAAAATTAAACTCCCCGAGCCCAGCCAGTCAGACACGACAGGAGCGCCCTGATAACTGTCTATATGTGCATTCCCAATGATCGTTCTTCTGTTTAGGGGGAATTAATCACCGGCTCGGGCTGCATGGGGCAGGGCGCCGGAGACATACTCGCAGACATGCGCACACACTACACACTAACACACACATGCCTCGCAAATACACACGGTCAATCTCTCTCTCTCTCTCTCTCTCTCTCTCTCTTTCTCTCTCACTCACTCTTTCTATCTATTTTCCCTTCCTTTCGTTGCTTACACCTTCTCCCTCCCTCCCTCCCTCTCTCTCATCCTTATCCCTTTTTCTCTCTCTGTCTCAACCTTAACCCTTTTTCTCTCTCTGTCTCATCCTTATCCCAAACACTCATATACAAATTCATGCTTACCCTCAGCATCCCTTGAATAAACAGTGATAAAGAATGACGATTCCGTTGTCGTTGTCTGTTTACGTGTGTGCACGTGGGATCCCCCTGGGCGTCTCCCTCCGTGTATGGCGCAGAGTGCCATTTGTCATCATCCAACTAAATGACTAATGGCATAATGACTAAGCCATAAAACACTAGCGTAGTCTTAAACGTCACAGGGCATTCCTAGCTGGATGCGCGGGTGAAGTTCAAATCCATGGCTCTTTCTTCTCTTCAAGAGACAGAATAAAAAACGAAAAAACTAAAACTTTTTATTCCTCTTTTTTCCCTCTCCAGCGTACGGCAGCAGAAGGATAATAATTTGTGGCGTGACGTCCATTGGCACAAAATTGCTGATGTCCTGATCCCCTGCTTGATTTATAGTGGGTGTGGACGGCGGCGGCGGCCCGGCTCCTGGCTTACCTGCCCCGCGTCCCGTGTCGCCTGGCCGGGCCGCGCCTCCCCACGCCGCTCGCCGCATGGTTGGGACAGTAATAATGACCCTCTCTCGTGCTTCTCGGTCATTTCTCTTGATTATCTCGTTTGTTGTTTTCAGAGATTTTCTTGTTTCTATTTGCGCTTCTTTCTTTTGTGCAATGCTCCTTTTCAGGTAATCCCACTCTGCTAAGAAGTAATAAAATAAAAAGAAAATTTGGATATGTTCAGAAGACCGGTGTTGATTATATCCTCTGAATTCTTCAATTCTCACACGGATTCACACTTCTAAGATGATTTAAGGTTTTATTCGTGGAATATTATTGGTCTTTCTTCTGGTCTTCGTCTTCCACCCTGAGGTTAGGCTGTTTAAGAATGAAATTCCTCTGTTTTATCAGGTCTTATCTTAAAGTGTTTTTACTACATTAGATACCAGATTCAGGTCCTTCTCCAAAAGGCTGGAGACTGACATACGAACGAAGCTGTAGACGCAAATCAGACATAGTTATTCCTCATAAAACGGCTTAAATCTTCCTTTGCTTCGCGAAACGCCTTTCGATCTCACCGTATTCCACTTCTTAGAATCACGTGGCTCTCTAATCTGGCTTTTGCATCCAGGATAATCCTCTGTCTTGGGCGAGACGAACTTTTCACGCTGCACACTCTGCAACCTTTTTTTTTTTTTTTTTTTTTTTTTTTTTTTTTTTTTTTTTTTTTTGCTTGCTTACATGCTTGACTTTTCGCGAAAAAATATCTTGAAGAAAGCATAAGGCAGTATGGTGATGATGATGATGATGATAATAATAATAATAATGATCATAATGATAATAGTAATGATAGTAAAATAGTGATAATAATAATGAAAATAATAGCAATGAAACAACAGTAATAATGAAAATGATGATAATAATAATAATATTAATAATAATAATAATAATAATAATAATAATAATAATAATAATAATAATAATAATGATAATAATAACAGTAATGAGCGTAATTATTATCATTATTATAGCAATGACAATAATAATAACAACAGTAATAATAATATTTATTATTATTATAACAGTTACAGTGATAACAAAAAATAAGGCTAATAATGATAACGCTGATAATTACAATAATGTGATAATGATATGAAAAATTATATTAATGATTATGACATTAGCAATAATAAAACTAATAATGATAATAATGATAATAATGATAATAATAATACTAAAGATGATAATGAGGATAATGATGATGTTGATGATCATAATAATAATAATAATAATAATAATAATAATAATAATAATAATAATAGTAATAATGATAATAATAATAATAATAATAATGATAATAATAATAATAAATAATGATACTAAATAATAATGATAATAAAACCAGTAATAGTAATAATAATAATAATAGCACTGATAATAATAACAATAACGATAATAATAACAATAATAACAAAGGTAATGATAATAATAATAATGATAATGATAAAGATGATGATATTCATATTATCACCTTTATCATTATTATTATTATCTTTATTCATATTAATTATAATGATAAGAATAGTAATGATGATGATGATGATAATAATAACAACAACAACAATACTACTACTACTACTAATGATAATGACAACAATAATAATAAATATAATAATAATAATAATAATAATAATAATAATAATAATAATAATAATAATAATAATAATAATAATAATAATAATAATAACAATAATAATAATGATGATAATAATAATAATAATAATAATAATAATAATGATAATAATAATAATAATAATAATAATAATAATAATAATAATAATAAAACAAGCCAAACAAAAGAAAAAAGACCTATCAATGGCTTGGATTGATTATAAAAAAGCATTTGATATGGTCCCACACTCCTGGATATTAGAATGCTTAGAATTAATGGGAACACCTAATAACATCGTGAACCTAATAAAAAACAGCATGGAAAAATGGAGGACAATATTAACAGCGGAAGATAAAGAACTATGCGAGATAAAGATCAGAAGAGGTATTTTTCAAGGAGACTCACTGTCTCCTCTACTATTCATAATGACATTAATACCCTTAACAACAATGCTGAATAAGAAGAAAGAAGGATATAAGATCAATAAAAATTATAAAATAAACCATCTACTATACATGGATGATCTTAAAATATTTGCACACAATGAAAATGAGATAACCACATTAGTAAAAGAAGTACAGCAATTCAGCCAGGACATCGGCATGGAATTCGGAATTAATAAATGTGGAGTGCTAAACATCAAAAATGGAAGAGTAACACATACTGACGGAATCGAAGTCGGGGAAAACATCATCAAAATATCGAAACAGACGGTTACAAATATCTAGGGATATTAGAATATGATAACATAAAACATGAAGATATGAAAGCAAAAATTAAAAGAGAATACCTCAAAAGAATAAGAGCTATCTAAAATCGGAGCTAAACGGAGGGAACACGATAAAAGCCATCAACACCTGGGCTATACCTGTGCTACGATATTCGGCAGGTATAATAGACTGGACAAAGCTAGAACAACAGAAATAGACAGAAAAACCAGAAAACTGATGACTATCTACCATTCTTTGCACCCAAGAGCGTGCACGGCAAGATTATACCTAAAGAGAAGTGGAAGGAGGTAGAGGATTAATAAGCGCAGAAGAAGCCATCAGAACCGAATGCTGCGCCCTGGGCCAATACATAAAGGAATCTACCAAACCCAATCCTAAGATTGGCCTGGACCAACAATATAATAACAGAAAACGAAGATAGCAAATCATAACAAAGAGAGAATGACAGAGGAGAAAAGAACTGAATGGATAGAAAAACCTCTCGCAGGCAATACCATCGCCAAGTACAAGAAATCCAGGACAAGAACAGCTGGAAACTGGTTAAAAGAGGAGAAATAAAAAAAGAAACAGAGGGACTAATAACATCAGCCCAAGATCAAGCTCTAAGAACCAGAGTAATAAGAGCAAGAATAGAAGGTAGAGGGGGAAATACAAAGTGCAGAATGTGCGGCCAAAAGGATGAGACCATAAATCACATCACCAGTGAATGCTCCAAATTGGCACAGAAGGAGTATAAAAGGAGGCACGACAAAGTAGCCACAGCAGTACACTGGGCACTTTGCAAACACCACAAAATCCCTAGTACAGCAGACGTATGGTACAAGCACGAGCCACAGGCAGTAGTAGAAGATGAAAACACAAAATTACTATGGGACCAATACATACAAACAGACCAAGAGGTACAAGCTCGAAGACCAGACATAGTAATAATAAGAAAAGACAAAGAAGAATTTGACATAATAGACATAGCGGTACCATACGATTCCAGAATAATAGAAAAAGAACGAGAAAAAATAGAAAAATATCAAGATCTTAAGTTCCAAATGGCAAGATGTTGGAAGATGAAAGGAAAAGTAATACCAATAGTGATAGGAGCAGTAGGAGCTATGCCACCAAAGCTGGATGAATATC
>NC_051390.1:33682882-33690382 GCF_015228065.2 Penaeus monodon
ATGATAATGATAGTAACGATAATGATGATAAAATACTACTACTACTACTACTTTTTTATATTAAGGAAAATGATGATAATGCTTGTAGTAGCGGTAGTAATGATAGTAATGATAATTATAATAAATATGATAATCATAATAAATATAATAATGATAATAATGATTATAATAACACTAACAGTAATAATAATGGTAATATTGATCAGAAGAATGATAGTGCTGATAACGATAATAATGTGATAATAATAGTAATGATAATAATGAAAATAATAATGATGATGATGATTATAATGATGGTGAAGATGATAATAATAATAATAATAATAATGATGATAATAATAATAATAATAATAATAATAATAATAATAATAATAATAATAATAATAATGATGATGATAATAATAATAATAATAATAATAATAATAATAATAATAATAATAATAATAATAATAATAATAAAGATAATAATAATAATAATAATAATATAATAATAATAATAATAATAATAATAATAATAATAATAATAACGATGATGATAATAATAATGGTAATATTAGTAACAATGATTATAACAATAATAGCAATAATCATCATTATGAAAATTATAGTAATAGTATAATGGTAATAATAACGCCGACGAAAAAATAGTGATAATGATGTAAATAATAACAATGATAATAATGATAATGATGATGATAATAATAATGTTAATAATTATGATAATAACAATGATGATGATGATGATGATGATAATAGTAATAATAATAATGATAATGATAATATGAAAATAATAATAGTAATAACAGTGGTAATAATTATGATGATGATAGCGATATCAATGATAACATTAATAATCAAAGTAATAATTTCTCTCTCTCTGCTTCTCTGTCTCTCCCGTACTTTATCTTTATCTCCCTTTCGCTTCCCTTCCCCCTTTCCTCTCCTACTTCCCGTCTCTCTATCCTTCCTTCTGTTTCCTTTCCTTAGCCCCCCCCCTTCCATCTCCATCTATTTCCCCTCTCTCTTTTCTTCCCCTCACCCCTTTCTCTCTCTACCCATCTCCCTTTCAACCCAGCCCTCCACTCCCCTGCCCCCTCTCCCTCTCCTGCCCCCTCTCCCTCTCCTGCCCCCCTCTCTCTCCTGCACCCCCTCCCTCTCCTGTCCCTTGCCTCTCTCTCCTACCCCCTCTCTTTCTCCCCTGGCCCCTCTCTCCCCCCTGCCTCCCCTTTCTCTCCCCTGCCTCCTCCTCCTCGCCCGTGGGAGGAGATTACGCGTCCGTCAAGGTCCACAAATACCCCCTGGGATAATATAGTCCGTATAGCATTTGCCGGCGAATAACTCAGGTCGGCGTCATCCAGAGGAGATGCAAAGGCTGGCAGGGGCTTTGATTTCCGTGCTATCTCTTTCCGCGACCAAGTATCGCCAGACAAAGACCTTTCGTTGACACAGATGAAAGAACTCGCCACATGCGTTCGCTCTTTGATGATGCTCCTCTCCTCTCCCTTCCTCCCTTCTTCTCCCTCTCTCTCCCTCCCACCAGCTTCTTCTAATCGTCTCGTTTCTTTCCCTTCTTCGTGAGCTCCACGTCCGTTCTCTTTCTCCTGGTCTTGCGGGTTGAAATGGGCCATATGGTGAGGCCGATGGTGTATGGTGACGTAGGGGTGCAAGGGCGGTGTGGTGATTTTATGTCGTATGATCACCTTTACATTATCTTATTAATCTTATTCACTCATCTATCTTTTGCTTATTTTCTGTATTGCGTATCATTCCTATTGCTCCTTCCGCGTCTTCTTTCCCTCGTTTAATCATGTTTATGCCTTCGCTTCTCCTTTTTATTCTTTTGTTTATCTTCAATTTTTCGGTAGCATATTCCTTTCTTTCTTTCATCATCTGTTCCGGCTATATATACACATCGGTTCTTCATTTTCTGACCTTCCACTTCTGCATATGTTGTCCTTTATCCCTCCCTTACCCTTTCTTCTCTTCCCTTAATTATTCCTTATCCTACTCCTCCTTCCACTTCTTATTCCCTACTCATTCTCCTCCCCCACTCTGCATGTCCCTCTCCATCTCTCACACCCAGCCCCCTCCTCCTTTTTTCTATTACTCCCTCCCTTTCCTTCCCCCTTTATACCCCCCTTTCTCCTCCCTCACCTCCTTCTCTGAGCCCTCCTCTCTCTCTTCCTCCTCCCTCTCCTCTTCCGTTTCTTACCAAGGTTCGAAGGTCGCGTAGAGCCTGTGATAACATCGGGCGTATTAATTGGGCCTTCCGCCGGGGCCGCCCGGACTCAAGCCCGCAGTTTCAGCTTCAGTCGGTCTGTTTACTGACCTCGATAATGTAGTGATAGAGATAATTCTAATAGTATTAGCGGTGATTATACTAGATGCAGTAAGATGAATTGGTGGTTATATTAGCGATAATAGGTAGTAGTGATAGTATTTGGTTTGGGTATGGCAGCAATACGGGTGGTAATGATGATAAAATATGAAGTGGCATTCGTGTTAATGCTGATGATAATATTAAAGGTAGCGATGATAATGATGATAAAGAAGCTGACACCAGTTGCGTACATTTTGTTTTTTACAGAACCAGACCCTGTGTTACAGTAGCAATAACATTCATTTGTAACACGTTCTTTATTATCAATTCGTCATCTTTTTCGTCATCTTTACCATTATCATTATTTTGTAATGCCTACGACAATCCCAGTGCAGCGTTTTCCTGATAATGAATTTTGCATCGGGCGCCCGTAGAGTTTCCGGACAACCACTCCGAGCAAAAGATTTCTTTGATGCAACGCTACCGGAACCACACAAACTTTCAAGGGCCTGCTACCAGTTCTTTTGCTACTACGGCTATTCTGCCTCCTCTGCTACCTGGTGCTGCGATCAGTACAGTCTCTATTGCATCCGCTATTACTTATTCACTTGCAGTTGTAAAGAAGGCCTACTATTACAAATTCTGGAGCAACCACCCATACATTTCCAACTTTGGCTTCTAATATTACGAATACTACTGCAGCTGCCACTATATACTACTACTACCACAGATACTGATATTACTGATGCAACAATAGCCATTCTTACTATGCCAATTAACGCAAAAATCATTATCACTCTCTTTCAATTACTTCTACTATTATTTATGATTCTCCTACTGTTGTGTTTAAATTACGTCGTAAATGTTAATGATGGAATAATTACAATAACAACGTCAACAAAACAATGATAATAACAGCGATAACAATAATGATAGTAACGGCAATGATTATATAGTATTAATGATAGGAATTTTAATAATAAAAGTCATGGCAATCTGGATTATATTAACGACATCAGTTCTTTCAACTATAAGAAAAAGAAACACACTGAGAAATTACTACAATTACTAATAATGCAAATGCTAATAGTATTGATGATAGAGGTAATAAATAGTAATAATAATGGTGATAATAATAATGATGATGACGATAATAATAATAATAATAATAATAATAATAATAATAATAATAAATGATAATAATAATGATAATAATAATAATAATAATAATAATAATAATGAAAATAACAATAACAGTAATAATAATGACAATAATAATAATGACAATAATAATAATGATAATAACAATAATGATAATGATAGATGAAAGTTGTAGCAAAGGCAATAACCATAAAGATAATAATGGTGATGGTAATTTTGATGAAGATAATAATAAAGATCATAGTAATGATGATGCTGATGATGATAACAATAATAGTGATAACAATAATAATAACAATAATGATAATAATGATAACAATGGTAATAATAGTAACAATAATATTGATAACGATATTAATAATGATAATGATAATAATAATAACAATAATAATGATACTGCTATTACTACTACTACTACTACTACTACAACTACTACTAATAGTAATAAAAATAATAGTAATAATAATAGTAATAAAACTATTAATAGCAATGATAATAACACAAATAATGATAATGATAATAATAATAATAATAATAATGATAATAATAATAATAATAATAATAATAGTAATAATAATACAGTAATTAGATAAAAATAGTAATATCAATACTTATAATGACAAAGAAAAAAGATGATAATCGTGGGTATTTCTTGAAAAGCTGCAGTAGATTATCGGTGTCTTTTTTGATTGCCGGATTAGTGGGCTGACGCTGAGGAGAATACCAATGGCCAGCGTCACACCCTTCCTTCCCTGCCTTCCCCTTGCCCTGAGCTCTCCTCCCTCAATCTCTCTCCCTCAAAATCTCCTTCACCTCCCCCCCCCTTCTCCCCAAGATGACCCCTTCGCCTCTTGTCCTGATTTTCGTCTCCCTCTCTCTTCTCACTGGTCTCTCTTGCTTGCTCCCTCTTTTTACCATGCTCTCCTTCTTTCTTCCTCGGTCTATTCTTCTCTCCTCCTTCCCTCTCCCTCTTCCCTTCTTGTCCCTCGCCTATCTTCCCCTTCTCTCCTTCGCCCTTTTCTTCTTCTTCTCTCCCTCTCCCTTTTCTTCTCCTTCTCTCCCTCTTCTTCTCCTCCTCTCCTTCTCCCTCTTCTTACCCTTTCCTCCTTCTCCCTCTTCTTCTCCTTCTCTCCATCTTCCTCTTCTTCTCTTTCTCTCCTTCTCCCTCTTCTTCTCCTTCTCTCCTTCTTCCTCCCACTCAATTCCCTCCTCGCCCGCCTCCTTCCCCTCAGTCCGTAGACGATGGTATCAACGGCGAGGATAATCGGGGCCTCGTCCCTTTGATACTCCTTTTACGCCGTATTTAATTGTCAGTTGTTGACAGCTCGGCCTCTATCGCTGCGGCCGGACGTGTTCACAACTTCGTTATTTGATGGCGCAGAAGGGTTCACATAAGCATCATATCCTCGTGGAAAAGGTCTCGGCGTGATATCAATGGCCAGCGCATACCTTGTTTGAGATGTAAAGTAGCCTGCGAATGACGGGGAACGTATGGGATGTATGTGTATGCATGTATGTAATCATGCTGTATGTATGTATGTATGTATGTATGTATGTATGTATGTATGTATGTATGTATAAATGTATGTATGTATGTATGTATGTATGTATGTATGTATGTATGTATGTATGTATGTATGTATGTATGATGTCTGTTTGTAGGTCTACGCGTGTATCCATATACATACGGTTCATATTAGTTATTTTTTTCTTTTCTTTCCTTCTCATGTCCACATTTCCCTTATCTGCTGGATCAGACGGCCATCACATCCGAACTGAAATAAATAACAAGTGATCAGTCTGAGAATGTAACAGAAGGACAATCATATCACAAAAAGGGTCGCCGACTCTCCTCTTCAGAAGCATGAAATACTGTGCAATCTTTGTGTCGGATAAAGAAAAACACAGACACTGTATATTTTTTAACATCCGCAGATGAAGTATAAGCTTTTAACCCTCGCAGTTCACATCTGTGTACACCGTCTTTAAAAAATAGTCTGTTTTTTATCAGGATAAAGTGTCAAGAGAGAAAAATGTACATATAAATGTTAACGCCATCCGCCCGGCATACCGCACGCGATCGGGATATCGTGTGCTTACTGGCAACCCCTCCCGTTGACTAAAATCTCTTTGATAATCATGATTAACATCTCTAACAGAAATTATTTTTGATAACTGCGGCTGCAGAGAGTTCCGAGAGCCATTTATCTAATCTAAAATACAAATCAAATTATGAAGACACATACAGTACCGCCACACGAAAAAAATATAGTTCACTCAAGCCAACTTTCGAGCAGCGAGCGTGAAAAACGGCAACGCTCCAGATCTCTGCGCTGATTGGTCCGTTCAGCTCCCCGCTTCGATCGCCTCAGCCAACCACCGACATGGAGAAGCACCTGGAGATTGTAAACATTCCGGATCGTGACGTCACCATGTTGTGGCTTTGCTAGGCTTCATATCAAATAAGAATATTTTAAGACGCTTTGCATTTACTTGTTAGTCAATCTGTTGATAATACAAACCAGGGAAATGCTTCACCTACATCTTGTAAGTCGTAGGTTACGTGTAGCTTTCTCAGGAAAGAGAATATCTGGAACGAAACCGGCGGGCCGGAGAGAAATATTTAGCATCGGAGATCAACCGCTGCCTGGAACAAGAGACCCCAACGGCCATAAGGTGCCACACATTGCCTAGTCCGTCAGAGGCCGCCGGGGGTGGGGGCGGGGGTGTAGGGGAGTGCCAGGAGGGAGGGTCTCGTTGCTAGGAGACGAGGGGAGAGTGTGCCCGGGGCGGACAGAAGAGACTGGGCCGTGGAGGGGGAGGGGGAGAGGGGAACTGAGGAGAGCCGAGAAGGGGCGAGGGGAAGCAAGGGGGGCCGGGAGAGGGCGAGGGGAAGCAAGGGGGCCGAGAGGGGGAAGGAGGGGAGCGCAAGACAAATATGGCCACCCGGTAGACAGCATGAAGAACGATCTACGTCTTGGTGTGTGATTAATGGAACTCGGTTTGGAAATTTTTCCTGCGTCGCTCCGCTTTTGGCCAAGATTTTTAAAAGGGATTCTGTGGGGAAAGTTTACGCTCGGAGGAGAATTCTGGAGGCGCTTGATGAATGTGTATTGTATATCAGGAGGTGTATGGGGATGGAGTTCCTTTATCTCACCAAAGCGAAACTCGGTGCTTGTGCGCGGGATGTTAGTCTTCGGTTTTCAGTTTTTTTTTCTCTCTCGCTTACTTCCTTTCTCCTTTTTATTTTTGGTTCTGGTCCTGCGTTAAAGATGTGATGCCAAGAGACGGCTGGCTTTGCCCTATCTCGTAACATCTTTTAATGGAAGAGGAGACCGAGCTTCAATTCAACGATGATTGAGCTCCAGAACAAGGAGGTTCTACGGATAACACAAACCAAAAAGATGTTACGGGGAAGATTTAAGATATGCTTACAGGGAGAGAGAGGTAGAGAGAGGTTGATAGAGAAAACCATAGAATGATAGATGGATAAAAAGAGATAGATAAATAGGTATAGATAGATAAAAAGAGCTAGATAGATAGACAGATAGATAGATAGATAGAGATAGAGAGAAAGAGAGAGAGAGAGACAAACAGAGAGAGCAGGGTGACGTCCGATCCCTGTGTAATGCTGCGATGCAAGAGACAGACATTCGGAGGCCGAGATGATTCGACACAAAGGCCTCCGACCCGGAAGCTGTTTTCGGAATTTGTCCACCTGCGAGAGGAGGAACTGAGGAGGTGAGTGGAGAGAGAGTGCTTGGAGGTCGTTGATATCAAGGATTTAGGCCTTTGTAACTTGAATTTTCTTCGCAGAGAAAACTCCTTTTATCTTTGCTGTGATTATTTCTACTGAGAATATAATATTTTTATGCACTCGTATTGGAGATCATTCTCTCTAGAAAGAGTTTAATCTCATTTTATTTTCCCCGAGTCTGAATTTCCTTTTTTTCTTCCTTTCTCTCAACGCTTCAAAAGCTCTGAATATGATTGACATTTTAACATGCGGCAGAAACCGA
>NC_051390.1:33722882-33725382 GCF_015228065.2 Penaeus monodon
TAATGATAATAATTATGATAATAGTATTATTAATGATGATAATGTCAATAATGATAATATCAATAATGATGATAATACTAATACTAATGAAGACGATGATGGTGATAATGATAATAATAGTAATAATGATAATAATTATAATAATAATAACAACGATAACAATAATCATCATCATTAGCATAATAATAATAATAATGATAATAATGATAATGAATCTAATAATAATAGTAATAATGATAATATGGATAATATGAATAATGATATGAATAAAAATATGAATAATATAAATAAAAATATGAATAACGATAATGATAATAACAACAACAACAACAATAAAAGCAATAATGATCTAAATTATACGATAACAATAATAGTGATAACGATGAAGTAACACTAAATAAGCATAACCCTTAACTCACTATTGTATAAAAGTAAATGCATTGTGCAGAAAATACAAGACGCCGAAATTCCTTGGCAGTCGCCACGATGGACCCCAGGAAGTACGAGAACTAGGGGCAAATAACAAAGCGTTTGTTTACACCAATGCAGCTTCGATTATTTCATTCGGACTATCGTTTTGATTTCATGGAAATAATGAAGATTCTGGAAGAGGTGCAATATATTCTGCGTCTGTTTTACGATCTGAAAACTCTGTGGAAGAACATCGGTGGATTGCCGATGTTGATGCTGGTCGATCACTTCATCAGAAAATACTTTCCAGTGACATTGTACGATATGTGCACATTTTGCATATACATATGTGTGTATGTATGCATACACACACACACACACACACGCACACACACACACACACACACACACACATATATATATATATATATATATATATATATATATATATATATATATATATATATATATATATATATATATGTATTTGTATGTATGCGTGTATGTATGTATGTATGCATGTATATATGTATATATGTGAGATAAGCTCGTGGTTATCAAATGCATTTGCTCTCCACTTTCTCAATTTGTATTTCCTTATTACAGTTCGATAAACATCTCTGACTTTCCTTGCCCGCCGCGACGTCACTCACGCAGCCTTCCCTTTCACTTCCCACGCCCAATGGCTCGCCGGCAAAGACAGAGGTCTTTTCGTCCGACCCCGACATCCTTTCCTCGCTTTCCATGGCCTGCTAGCCCAGTGCCCTTCCCTTGCCTGCCGTGCCGCCGCCCCTCCTCTGCCCGCTCTCCCTGCCAAGACCCTTCACTCTACATCCACCCTGAATCGGTTAACCGGTTCGCGAGGGGAGTCCCCTTAGGACATTTCATGGTCAGCAAGCATCCCCTCAAACCCTCGTTATCTGAGCTTCCCAGCCCTCTGTTTGCTTCTTCGGAAAGCATAGAGAACCATAGATACCTTGAATAAAAAAGAAAAGAAAAAGAAAAGGAAAATGGGACAAAGCCTGAAAAGCGAACGCATGGTGCAAACGGGGAAAACAGGCAAGTTGAAACGCGAGGGGTAAATGTGAAAGCACAAGTATACACACAATGAAGAGGGAGTGACGCAGGGCAGAAACAAAGCAACCTTATCACTACCTATAAGCCAATATCCACGATCCAAAGGGGGAACCCAGATTGGACACCACCCCAACAACATTTCATGGTCAGGTAGTGTCCCCTCTAGCACAGGGACCAACCGGTTATCGCCTCCAACCAGCCCTGTGTTAGCTCGCTCAACCGAGAACCTGTTGTGGGCCAGATCTGTCTGTTATGGTCAAGCTCATACGAGGATGACACTGACACGTTGTGCGACCAGGGAGGCTGTAGGACCAAAGGAAATCGTAGGACCTCTTAAACGCACCGAAACGAACTCATTGAAATAGTGGGTCAAATGTTTGCATAGAGAAAGTCCTATATAACAATGGACTGCGTAACAATAAGGAGACTAGTGCGAAGCTTTTTGCTGTATCTGCGAGACACAGATTTTGGTAAGACCTGTGAGACTTTCGTACTGTTGCTTTCGTTATTTAAGATGTGACTGTTATTATTGATTACTGATAGTTTTGTTACTAACGTGATCATCATGGTTGATAATACATTTATCATCATCATCATTAATATTATTATTATTATTATTATTTTTTTATTATTATGATCATTGTCCTCCTCCTCATCATCATCATCATCATAATCATCATTATTATTAGAATTATTATCACTGTTATGAAAAAAGCAATTATTATTGTTGTTGTTGTTTTCATTAGTACTACTATTATTAATATTGATATTATCAACATCATTATTGGAGCATTGATACCATTAATATCATTGTTTTATTGCTGCTATCATCATCATCATTATTATTATATTCATGATTATTGTTATTATTATTCTCATTATCATTTTTAATATTGACATTATAAGTATCATTATCATCCTATAGATTGTTATTGCTATGATTGTTGATATCATGATTATTTTTATTGTAATTATTATTACTATCATCATATGTTTTCCTGTTGTTATTATT
>NC_051390.1:33755382-33757882 GCF_015228065.2 Penaeus monodon
TATCATTATCATTGTTATTACTATAATAATAATCAATGTTATTAATATTGGTATTATTATTTTTATCATTATTAACATTATTATCAAATAATAATAATATAAATAATGACATTAATAATGATTATAATTATTATTATCATTAATATCATCATCATTATTATTGTTGTTGTTATTATCATTATCATCGTTATTGTAATCATTATAATAATTGTTATTATGATTATAATTATCATTATTGTTATTAGTGTATTCCTTTTCCTTACTACTTTTATTACGATTATTATTAATGTTATCATTATTATTATCATCATTATTTTTTTTACTGTAATTATTATAATCTTTCTTATTTTCATGATTATTGTTATCATTATTGTCATTATCATTATCATTATTACTATTGTAATTACCATTGCTATCATTATTAAAACTGTCACCATCACTATTATCATTACCCTTATCATTATCATTACTATGATTATATTATGATTATATTGTGATTATAATTATAGGTATCATTATTACTAATATTATCGCTATTAATATTAGAACTGTTATTATTAGTAGTAGTATCATCATTATCATTATTATCAATTTTATTGTTATTATTTCTGTTATTACTATTATCATTATTATTATCATTATCATCGTTATTATCATTGTTATTACTATTGTTATAATTATTATTTTTTTTATCATTATTACTATCATCATAATGCATTCATACATAATAACATTCATACATTTATGCATAAATGTCCATATATCTATGTCTATACCTATCTATCTATTTACCTATCTATCCATCCACACACACACACACACACACACACACACACACACACTCACACACACACACATGCACACACACACACACACACACACACTCACACACACACACATACACACACACACACGCACACACACACACGCACATGCACACACACACACACACACACACACACACACACACACACACACACACACACACACACACACATATATATATATATATATATATATATATATATATATATCAAAATACATATACATATATATATATATATTATATATATATATATATATATATATATATATATATATATATATATATATATATATTCTGTATAGAATATACAATGAACATGATCATACCTGTTTACTGTTCTGGATAGATTATTCTCTGTAGTAGTTAGAATTCTATTAAATTTGCTAAAAAAGTTAAAATAGGCCCAAATTCCAGTAGTTTGGAGGATTTGCTAGCATTCCCTTGTTCCTCCCAAGGTGGTGTCACAACTAATATGTGACCCTTAACACTGATCCCAGACTTTATTTTGTTTTTATTCTCTAGTTATATTTTATTTGGCTTTATTTTTATATTTTTTTCCATGCAAATTAGATTAAGGTTGCCCATTGAAGCATCATTTGTTGAGGAAAGGATGTAACGCAGGGATTTATTTGAATGTTCCAGTCATCATGCACTTTCATTATTATTATTGTTTTTATTTGCAGTCTTCTTTCTTTGATGAAACTATAGTAGAAATACTGATGAACGGATGAAAATTTGTTAGAAGAACCAGCTTAGAGACTGACTGCCATAGATCACAAGTGAAATTCCCAACCAAGATGATAATGTGGTCTCTGATCTCTGCCATAGGAACTGGATGATTAGAGATTGTAAATGGTTATATAAACCAAGTTGGATATTGTAACAACATTCATAGACGTCTTCTGACCCAACTTCAGGAGTGGTTCCCCAGATAATGACTACATTTTCATACATGATGTTAAAACCCATCTGGATAATCAAAGTATCAGAGTGCTTGATTGACCTAGAAACAGTCCAGATTTAATGCTATAGAATGTTTATTGAATGACATGAAAGATGGGACACGTCAAGTAAAATGCACTAACAATTTTTTTTTTTAACCGAATGATTGATAAGGGTATATCGTAAAATAACAGAAAACATTGAAAAGTAACGCCAGTACATTCGAGGCATGCCAAGACGTGTTGCTGTAGTGATTGTGGACAGATGTGGCTAGTGTGGTTACTAATATCATGTCTTTAAAAATGTATGCAAATAATAGTAGGAAATAATAAGTTGCTCTCAGTTTGGGATACATATTCTACAAAAAATGGTTGAATCACCAGTAGTTTTAATAATTATGTAGTACGTATATATATATACGTACTACATAATTATTAAAACTACTGGTGATTTCAACCATCAAGACAAGATTCCAAAGCACAAGATAGCATCCAAGTTTTACTATCTTATAGTAAAACTGGCAGTATCAGGGCTTTGAAGACACGTAGCATGGTCCTTCTGCAGAGGTACTGGCACCTCCAAATATTCTTGTCGAGAGATTTCATGACCCCTGCTGCCAGGCCAATCCGTTAACTAATTTCCTGGTCTGATAGCCTGGAGTCATGAACTGCACTACTGAGATACATAAAGATCTCTGTGACCGCAATGTTCTCACCGCAAGCACATACCGAT
>NC_051390.1:33770382-33782067 GCF_015228065.2 Penaeus monodon
GAAACAGAACAAGAGGTTTGTTTTAAGTGGTCTGCCTCTCCCATTCCGCTACTTGGTGTGTGTGTGTGTGTGTGTGTGTGTGTGTGTGTGTGTGTGTGTGTGTGTGTGTGTGTGTGTGTGTGTGTGTGTGTGTGTGTGTGTGTGTGTTTATATACACAAATATATACTTTCTCTACATATATATGTATAATACATATATCTATATATACATACATATATATACACGTATATGTATACATATATACACACATACACATAAACATGCATATGTATACACACATACATATATGTGTGTATATAGACATGCGCATATATACATATATATGTATATATATACATATGTATATATACATAGATATACATATATACATATATGTACATACATATATGTATAAATACACATAAATATACACACACGCACAAAGTACACACACACACACGCGCGCGCGCGCGCATATATATATATAAATATATATATATAAATATATATATATATGTGTGTGTGTGTGTGTGTGTGTGCATATGTATATGTAATGTGCTTGTACAATATATGCCTGTGTCCAGATGAGAGAATGTGAGTGCGATACCGCGCTGGTGTCCTCCTCCTTAGCTCTCCCACAAAACTTCAGATGCGAAAGGGAAGTGTTAGTTCCGCGGGGAGGCACAGGACTTCTCCTCTCGACGACCACAAAGAGGCCAATAATGTATATATATTTTTTCTCATTCGAAGTGATGATAATGACATCGGCAATAGTGATCGCGATGTGATTAACGTCATATCACTAATATTGTCACTTGTGGAGATACTAATAATGCTGATATCATTATAATTAGGCAGTGTTGCTGTTGCAAAAAAAAGAAAAAAGAAAAGAAAAGAAAAGAAAAAAAAGATAGTATGTGCTAAAAATACGATTTTTTTTGCTGCTAGCACATTTAATAACGATGTCACCAACAATATATACATACATACATACATATATATATATATATATATATATATATAAATAATATAAAAATTTTATATATATATATATATATATTAAAATAAAATATATATATATATATACATATATATATGCGTGTGTGTGTGTGTGTGTGTGTGTGTGTGTGTGTGTGTGTGTGTGTGTGTGTGTGTGTGTGTGTGTGTGTGTGTGTGTGTGTGTGTGTGGTTAGATTATCGTGCTTATATTAATAACAAATATTACATTACCGCTAATAATGATTATCAGTAGTTTCATACTTGTATAGAGTTCATAATAGTGCCAATGATAGAAAAAGCCATTATTGACAAAAAATGACCATGATAATTATAGTAGGGTAATGAAGATGACGTCTATGATAATTTATGATAATATTGGTAATAGCAACATTATCAAAAGTAATAGCAGTAGTGATTAGGATGATACCGATAGCAATAACAATATGAGTAATGGTTAAGACAGTCATGGTAATGATACAAGGCGCAACCACAAACATCATATCTTTGGCAATGATGATAATGGTATCAGTAATAATAGTGATAATAATTCTAATAATGACAACGATGACAATTTAGACTGAAAATGAGACAGATGATATTAAAATTATCACTCCAGTGCTTATAATGAAATTAATAATAGAAGTTATAGAAATGGTGATAATAATGATGATGAAAATAATAGTGATAATGCTAATGATAATGATTATGCTAGGTATGACAATATTAGTGCTAAAGATAGTGTAATAGGAATTGAAATAAGAGTAACAAAAGACTAAATATGATAACTGTAGTAGGAATTATAGAAACACTATGGTAATGACATTTTGATGATAATGATGGAAATAATTACGTATTATAACAAACTTAATAGTAGTGATGATAGTGGTAATTAAACGTCAAATAAGAGATGCTGTTCATAATGATGAAGCTGATATAAATGCTAGTAATTAAAGATCGTAGCCCTAGTATAACAATAATGATAACAATGATAAAGATGGTAAAGTAGACAGTAATAACAAAGGTATTATTATGTATAGCAATAATGACCTAATTCTAATGGCGGTAATGAAGACAGTGAGCACAGTGATGATAACAGTAATAATGATATTCATTACTGAGAGAGTATTAAGAAGACGAAATGGAAGAACTAAAAAGAAATGAAATGCACACAAGTATAAACCGCGAGAGAAAAAAGAGAGAGAAAAAATACACGAGAAGGGGAGAAAGTGAAAAATACACAGAAAGAGATCAAGAAGACTCTCCAAAAAGGGAAAAGAAAAGTAATTAGCTCCTGCAGAGAGAAAGCTCCCGGTCCCCTCCTTCTCCCCCTCCCCTCCTCCTCCCCCTTCCCTCCTTCTCCCCCCTCCCTTCCCCCTGCCCATACCTTATCCTACCCCTGCCCCTTCCCTACCCCCATGCACCATCCAAGAGCTTCGCAGAGGTTATCAAGATGGCGAGGAAATAATGAACGCTGTCCTTAATTTCAGTCGGACGATATCATTACACTCCTCTCGAGGGAAATCACAACAGCTTATGAGGCGAACTTATCTCGTCGTCTCGAAGGCTCAGTGTCGCCTAATGAGTCTTTAAGAGAGGTCTTACTACCTGCGCCGACCCGATCAGCTGACCGACCAACAGGTAGGGGGAAGGCCGAGGCGGTTTCGGGCGTCCGGGGGCTGGGGCAGGGTTTCAGCCTAAATGCAAGCGATTAAGGTGTGGGTTTCAGCCTAAATGCAAGCGATAAAGGTGTGGGTTTCAGCCTAAATGCAAGCGATAAAGGTGTGGGTTTCAGCCGAATTAACGAAAAAGGTGGGGGTTTTTCACCCTAAATCCCAAGCGTTTTAAGGTGGGGGTTTTCCCACCCTAAATGAAAGCTTTAAGGTGGGGTTTTTTCGGGGCTGAATGTAAGCAAAAAAGGGTGTGGGTTTCAGCCAAATGCAAGGATAAAGGTGGGGGTTTCCCCACCCAAAAAAAATCCCAAATTTTGGGAAATTTTAAGGTGGGGGTTTCAGCTGAATGAAAAGCGAAAAAGGTTTGGGTTTCAGTTTAAATGCAAGGTTAAGGGTGGGGTTTTTTCGGGCCCTAAATGTAAGCGATAAAGGTGGGGGTTTTCAGGCCTAAAGGGCAAGCGAAAAGGTGGGGGTTTCACCCTAATGCGGGCCCGTTTAAAGGTGTGGGTTTAAGGCAAATGTAAGCGAAAAGGGTGGGGGTTTTCACCCAAAATGCAATGTTTAAAGGTGGGGTTTCCCCCAAAAAGCAAGGAAAAAGGTGGGGGTTTTCGGGGGGGGGAAATGTAAGCGATAAAGGTGTGGGGTTTCAGCTAATGAAAGCGAAAAAGGTGGGGGTTTTTCCCCTAAATGAAAAGCGACTAAGGGGGTTTCAGGCTGAATGAAAAGCAAAAAGGTGGGGGTTTTCACCCTAAATCCCAAGCGTGGGTGGGTTTTCAGCAAAATGCAAGAAATTTAGGTGGGGGTTTTTCACCCTAAAGCAAGAAATTAAAAGGTGTGGTTTAAACCAAAATGAAAGCGATAAGGTGTGGGTTTCTCCTAAATGAAAGCAGTAAAGGTGGGGTTTTCGGGCTAAATGTAAGTGAAAAAGTGTGGGTTTTTCAGCCGGGAATGTAGATGAAAAAATGTGGGTTTCGGGGTAAAATTTTAAGCGAAAAAGGGTGTGAGTTTAAGCTAAAATGAAAGCGTAAAGGTGGGGGTTTCAGCTAAATTAAAAGGGAAAAGGGTTGGGGGTTTCGGCTAAATGAAAGCCAAAAAGGGTGGGGGTTTTCAGCCAAATGTGACGAAAAAAGGTTTGCGCTTCAGGCTGAATTAACCCTTTTAAAGGCGGGGGTTTCAGCCTAAAGTAGACATAAAGGTGGGGGGTTTCAGGCTAAAAGAAAGCGATAAAGGTGTGGGTTTCAGCCTGAATGTAGACGATAAAGGTGTGGGTTTTCAGCCTGAATGTAGACGATAAAGGTGTGGGTTTCAGGCTGAATGTAAGCATAAAGGTGTGGGTTTCAGCCTAAATAAACGTTTTTAAAGGTGGGGGTTTGGGCCTAAATGAAAAGTGATAAAGGGTGGGTTTTCAGGTTTAATGAAGAAATTTAAATTTGGGGTTTTCGGGTAATTAGAGGGTTTCTTTTAAAAAAACCCGTGTCTCGTGTTTTTAGTATTGAAGGTAGGGGTTTCATTTGGTTTTTTTTTTTTTTTTTTTTAAATCAAAAGGAAAATAAATCGTTTATTTGGGTCCAAAGGTATTCGGGTTAGATTTCAGTCTTTTTATAGGGGGAAGTAGGGGTTTCCCCGGTTAAAAGGGAAAACATATCATCATTTAAAAGAACAAAAGGTATTCATCAAAAGTAGCAGCCCCGGGGCTTTTAGAGAGCAAAAATATAGTTTTGGAACGAAAAACCAACAGGTATGGCGCAGGGACTCGAGCAGTGGTTAGGGTCGTTGTCATTAGGGTAGTTCGTAGTCTTGTTACGGGCTGGATGTGTCTAGTCTGTCTTCCGTTAGTGAGTGGGCGTGAGGGTGGCGGGCGGCGGAGATGCTAATTAAACACCAGCTTAATCGTCAGGCTGAGAAGGAGAGGAAGAAACTGTCCTCGAGATCTGATGTCGATGGGGGAAGGGATGTACGTGCAAAGGACGCGGATCTGTGCTCTGGTGACATTTCTTGGAACTGTTGAAATACCGTTTTTATATTTCAGTTTCTTGGGTTGGACTTTTTTTTCTTCTCTTTAGGTAATTGGGCATGTGAACGGGGTTTGTTTTTGTGCTGTATTTAAATGATTGGGGGGGGGGGGGGGGGGGGAAAAAAAATTTTTTTAAATTATATATTAGATTATATAGTTACTTTATACATATATTTTTTATATATGACTTTATACGCATATTTTTTATATATGTATATATCCAAAACACACATATATATTTTTTTTTATATATATATATTCAATATAATTACTTTTATTGTGTGGGTGTATGTGGTAGGGTTATATGGGGTATATATCATATATTTTAAAATTATTTAATATTTTATGTAAATACATATAATTCAAAAAATTGATTTTATACATATATATATATATATATATATTATTTATATGAATATTTTAAATATGTATATAAATATGTAGGTGTGTTGTGTGTATTGTGTGTGGGTGTGGTTATGCATATATATATATATATATATATATATATAATATATATATAAAATTATATTATATATAATATTTATTCATATATATTCAAAAATACCATAAGAAAATAAATAAATATATATATTTTTAAATATATATAAATTTTTAACTTTATAAATTCCCCTATACATAGTATATATATATTTATGAAATATATAAATGAAATTTATACAAAATTACATATATACTATATTACATATATAATATTTTATAATAATATATATAACAAACAAATATATATGTTTTTATGAAATATATTTATATCATCATCATCAAGGGTCAAAAACCCCGACGGGGGCGCAGGGCCCGCATCCCCCCTCGTTTCCCGAAACGAGGATCCCCGGGGGAGTCTCCGGGGGCCCACGGCCCTTCTCTAATTCCGCGCGATAGGGCCCCGTCGAGCTTGGCCCCCCAAGGCCCTGATCTCCTGGGGCGTCCCACTGGCCTCCTCCACCCCCGGGGTTTTCTCGCAGAGACAACTTCATGGGCAGGGGGCGTCCACAAGGAAAAGAGTAGGTGCCCCATTTTGGTTTCAAGGGAAACCCCTGGGCCAAAAAAACGGCGGCATTCCACAAATTCTCATTGCACCTTTGTATACATTTTATTGTGGGGCCTTTCAAGGGGGAAAACCAAATGCTCTGGCTCTGTGCCTCATAAAGGGGGTTGCGGGGTCTTTTTTTTGAAAAAATGTGGCGAGAAACCCTTTCCCGTATGCTGAGGGGAGTTTAAAGCCACATATTTCCTTACAGTTCCAACGATCCCCCTTTTTCCCCCTTCCCGAGAGGGGGTGGGCCACGCCCCCCCCCGGTTTTGGGGGAATGGTACCAGACTCCAGATGCAGTCAGGAATGTTTTGCAGGCCCCGAAACCTAGGGGTTACCCCCAGCATTTAGCAGATCAGCAGGGGTATCAAAATATGCCCGAGCTTTCCCACTCTTCAGTTGGGAAAATTTCCATCCTAACCTCTGTTGGGGTAGGAGGTGCCTTGCTGTTGGGGGGGTTTGGCACAGGCACTGGGGAATTTTTTGCATCCAACTAACTGTTTGGGGGGGTCTACCTGGTTCAGCTTTCCCCAGGGCTTTTAGCAGGGCGAAGGGCGTTTAACCCAAAATGGCCTTCAACCTTTCCCCAGCAAGATTCCTGATGAACTGTTTTCCCCTTGGCCCCTTTTGCAGTGTCCGAGCCCACGCACAATGGAGCGACGTAAGACTTTATTTCCATTCAGCCGAGCCCCTGCGAATGCTTAGGGGCCCCTTAAAGGGCTCCCCGGGGATTGGGAAATTTTGCCTTGGGCCCCCGGGGTACACTAAAGCAAATGGGTCTGTCAGGGGTTTCAAATTCTGGAATTTGGGCAGAGACTGCCCTGGTGAACCCACGGGCACACTCCTCCCCCCTTAGTCTGTCCAGGGAAAAAACCCCAGGGTGGGCACTGGAGGGACGGGGAGTTTTGAAGGGACCCCAGAGTGCCCCAAACCCGTCTATGGTCGGTGCCAAGACCTTGGCACTCCGGTAAAACCCCGCATTTGGGGGATCCTCCAATGCGTGCTAACAAGAAATTTTGGTCGATTTCCTTGGCCACCCGTTAACCCCTATCGCTTTACCATGTTTCCCGCGATGCGGGGTTGGGGCCTGGTACCCGGAGCCAGAATCCCCATTTTGTGGGACCTAGCAAAGTCCCGAAGAGGGAAAGGAAATTTTCGCTGCCCGGAAACCCTCCCGAATCATTGGGGGGGGGGACAGACATTAAAAAGCCAGCTCAGTAAAAGGGCCGGGAGTCCCCCCAAAACAAAGCAAATATCTCGCCGGGGCCAATTTTTGCCCCCCCGATGCGATTTTGGGGTACAAAGGCCCCTTTAAAATCAAGTTTCATTTATTTGGAGGAGCCCTATACAGCAATAAGAGGGCATGAAGCCAAAAACAATACCCATAATACGCTCATCAAAATGGTTTCAGCCTCAACTACTGAGGGCGAAATTGGCTGGAGATGGCTATGGGTACACCCTGGAGGGGGTGACCATCGCTGCAGCCCCACCAGTAGTAGGGGGTTAACCCCCCCATAAATGATCGTGCCGTACCCGGTCTTTTCACCCCCCGAGAGGGGAAACCCCAACTCCCCCGTCGCTTCAATTCCCACAATAGCAGAGGGAAAACCCTCATCCTGCCTAAGGACCGGATGTTTCCCAAACGCCTAAAACCCCTAAAGCTCGCCTTTAGGGGGAACCTCGGGGGGTCACTCCCGGGGCGCCACTTTCCCTTCCCCCCCCGCCCAAACCCCGCCCCAAAAAAAGGGGCCCGGGGGGCAGTGGGGGCCCCCCATCCCCTATGGGGTTCCCCAGGGCTTTGCCCCCCAAGATTCATGGGCGTGGGGGCCTGCCCCGGGCGAAGGCGGGACGGGGAACTCTCATTCTGATCCTGCGCCCCGACATTTTCCCTTCCAGCAGACCCACACCCGCCTTTTTTCCCGGGGGGGGAGGGACAAAAAACCCTTTTTCCCAGATATCCATTTATTACGACGTTACCGGTGGGTTTTTTGGGGAGGAGGGCTGGCAAGGCCCCCCTCCCCCCAGGCCCGCCCAATTAAACCCCAGGGTTTGGGTAGGGGGGGAGTTGGTATGGGGCAGAGCGTCCGCACCCGGGGGGCCATAGCTCTGTACCTCTGTGGCCCCCTGCTGCTCCCAATCCCCCCAGTTTAGGCCCGGGGAAAGCCCGGTTCCCCGTTTCCCCTAGGGGGGCCATGAGGGGGCAGACTTGAGATGGGGAGGCTGTGACTTGGCAGGGGAGACTTTTGCAAAAAGCTGCTCCCCTTTTTTGCATTGGGGCTAGCCAGGGTGGAAGTTCAACGAGAAGGCATGAAAACACTTAACACTATTAGGCTTCCCCCACCTCGCTTCACTACCAGCCGTAAGCACCCACCCATAATTATATACATGTGTGTATGTATATGAATCTACTTATATATGTATTTATACATATATGAATGTATATTTATATACTTATATGAATATAATGTAATAGAAAGGGTATAAATATATATTAAAAATATTTTGTATATGCATTTTCATGTTTATATGTATATATGTATACATTTTTTATGTATAATGCATATACATTTTTTTTATGTATATACGGGATACAATTTTTTATATATGGGATTTTAAAAACATATAAGTAATAAAATAAATTTTAAATACATGTATATATCATATATTTTGGGCTGAAGTATATATAATATTTTATAGGTTTTTTTAAAATAAAAGTTTTTACAAAAAGGGGGGGGGGGGGATCATGCATACATTATATATTTATATATATAATAAATATATTATAAAATTTTTTAATATATAAAATATATTTTATATGTTTTTGTACATAGGGATAAAAATAAATAAAAAAATATATATATATAATATATATATATTTTTACATATACATACATATACATATATAGCACGTAACATATATTAAAATATTAAAATATATAATATATATATATATAATCTAAAATTTTCTATCTATCTATCTAAATATTTATATCTTTATATATGTATACATATATATACATATATACATAGATAACTTGTATATACGTGTATGTGTTTGTAAAATAACACCACACACACACACACCACACACACCACACACACACACACACACACCCCCACACACACACCCAACATACAAATACCCCAAAACCCTGTAGTATATTATGTTTTTTATGTACTGTATATATGTTATAGTATTATATATATTGTATACATACATATGTTATATATAATATGTAACAACACACACACACAATATTTATATATATATAATATATATAAAATATATAATTATATATATATATATATTTGTGTGTGTGTGTGTGTGTGTGGGTGTGTGTGTGTGCGTGTGTGTTGTGTGTGTGTGTGTGCGGTGTGTGTGTGTACATGTTATATAATATATATAATAATATATATATATATTATATTTAAAATAATATATATTATTTTATAATATAAATATATATATATATATACATATTATATACATATTATATGTTGGGGTTGTATGTGTTTTGTGTGTGGTGTGTGTGTGTGTGTGTGTGTGTGGTGTTGTGTTTTGTGTGTGTTTTTTTTGTGTGGTGTGTGTGTGTGTGTGTTGTATGTGTGTGTGATTGTGTTGGGGATTGTACACCCACATACACCACACACTACATACATCTTTTTAACACACACACACACACCACACCAAACCCCCCACGGTTTTAAATATATATTATCTACATATCCATTAATTTTGTATGTTTGTAAAAATGTGCACCACACACACCCACACATACCCACAAATATTATGTATCAATATAATATATATAATATATATTATATATATATAATATTATAAATAATATATGTACATGTATATATATGTGTGTATAGTATATAATATATATTATATATATATATTATTTTATATATAATATCTATTATATATAAATAATATATATAATATAATATATTTATATATACACACACCACACACACACCACACACACACCCCACACACACACACACACACACCCACACACCAAAACACCACACACACCACCACACACACACACACAATATTAAATATATTATATATATATTATTAAATTATATTATATTATAGCTTATATATATTAAAATATTATATTATATTATATATATATATATATATACACACCCACACCACACACACACAACACAACACACACACACACACACACCAACCCCACACACAAAACACACACATATTAAAAATTAAAAATTATATATTATATATATAAAATATATATATTTTAATTATATATAATATGCTATAATATAATTATATTATATATATATATATATATAATTGTATTATAATAAAATATATATATAATATATATTATTTATATTTTATATACAATTAAATATGAATTATATATATATATATATATATAAGAATATATATAATATATATATATAATATACACATACATATATACACACATATATGTGTGTGTGTGTTTTTTGTTGTGTGGGGGTTTGGGTGTCTGTGTGGGTATGTATGTATTCTATGACGGTGGATGAAGATACAACTTTTACTGTAATGAGATATATGCATATGAAATGTTATATTATATATATTTATTATATATATATATTTTTAATATATATTATATTTAATATATATATATAAATGAAATATATTGTGGTGTGTGTGTGTGTACAAAAACACACCACAAAACACACCTACCCTTGTTTTTGCCTCATGTTCTCATTTGAGGGCAGCAAAAGAGGGAATTAAATGCTAGTCTTCTAATCAGCATACGTCATGTTGTGACGGGATGAGAGAAGAGCACTACTTACAAACGAAATCAATTGCTTCGGCTCCCTGCGAATTACAATCGAATATCTTAATAAATATCGAGGTACTCGCCATAAATATTCAATGGATAAGGAAGCACTGCAAGCCAGTCCGCTGCAACACAGAGTAGTCGCGCCTCTGTAAGTGCCACGATGCTATCTGGCTCCGTCACATGTACCTCGGTCCAACTGATAGCTGTTTATCCCTGCAAAAAGAGAGAAAAAAGACAAAGAGCTATTCCCAATGCCGTCGGGACGGATATGTGCCACACACGGAGTACGCCACCCTGCAGGAGGCGTAATGAAGTAAAGAAGGAAATGAAAATTTTATATGGAGATGAAGAACGGTGTCCGCAAAGGGACATTTGACTTGTGCGGCCCCGGCGAAACAAAAAAAGCAGTAGCAGTATCAGAAATCATAGAAAAAGTAGAAGCAGTGGGAGTACCAGGTATTTGCACAGTGAATCGGGGTAATGGAATACTGAACGGGATGTTGAACGATAACGTCACAAAAGAGGAAGGAGAAAATAGTAACGGCGCTTTAGGGGAAGAATATGCTGTATGGGCTCCTTTATAATGGAGTTAAAATAGGAGTAGGAAAAGGATGGTGAAATGAAAGAAGAGGAGGAGGCGAAGAAGAAGAAGGAGGAGGAGGAAGTCGGACAAAAAATAATCAAGCGGGGTAATCTCTATCGGAAAACGCCCGGGAGAGACCCCCGTCCAAGTTTTTTGAATCCCAATCGAGTTGTCGAGTGGGGAACTAGCCCCGCACGAAGAAGTGAATTTTTCTTGGGCTTAGGGTGGGGGATCAGGAGGAGGGAGGGGGGATGAGGGTAAGGAATGATGGTGGGGGAGGAGGGGGAACGGAGATCAGAGTAGTTGGAGGAGGGGGGGGGGTGAGAGAGGTCGGAGGTTAGGAGGCGAAGGGGGCGAAGAGAGAAGAGGGGCGAAAGAGAACAGGGAGGACAGGAAAAGATTGTGAGAAGGGGTGAAAGGGAATAAGCAAAAAAGGAAAAAAGGAAAGAAGGAGACAAGGGGTAGAGTTTAGTGAAAAAAGGGGGAGAAAAGGGGGGAAAAGGGGGAAAGCTTGGGAATAGGGCCGAGGGAAAGTTTGGGGGGAACGACGTGAAGCTGTAGGAAAAGGAAG
>NC_051390.1:33792167-33794667 GCF_015228065.2 Penaeus monodon
CACATCAAATGGGATTAATCTTATGCATGTGAGTTTTGGTCAAAGAAAAATTACCAGTGAGACTAAGAAGTGGGTTGATGAGCAGCGTCGTCGTTTGAAACGCACACGCGCTCTAGGTGATGGGAAGACGTTCCATAAATTGCCTTTATAAATTTGTGATAGCTACATAGCTCGTAATTTGAGATAAGAAATGGATGGGCTTTCTTGCAAAAGAGAGATAGACTCGGGAACAAAGTGCCGTGAGCCTTAAGTGAAATAAAGAAATGTGAAGAAGAAGAAAAAAAGGTTACCGGACTAATCTCCATTTTCTTTCATCTTCAAAGGAGCGACATCTCAGCCGATGCCAAGATTTACCTAAAATAGTTTTATCTAGCAAGGGGCTGGGTAAATAAGTACCCACGTATGGTAAAGCTGCATTATGGAGCATCTTGCAAGGAACTCTGCAACTGACAGCGTCGGAAGACATCAAAGCTGGTCTATCTGATATTTAGAGCTGATCAATCGATGATGCTTCTGGCTGACGCTGTATTGCCAACAAGCTATGCGCTCCCACCTTGCAATCTGCCTGCCAGAGAGACATATTTACATCACTTTTATCGACTCATATTTTCAGCCTTTCTCCTCGATAAAATAAGGCTTATTTGTAATTAAGAGCTGAGCCTGTCTTGTGGTGTAATTTCCTCTCTAGGACCCCGAATCAGTAAGTCGCCGGCAACGGACGCATCCCCACGCCGGGGAAAAAGCGGACTCCCAGCCCTGTTCCAGAGAGCCCCAAGGGCGAGAATCCCGTGGCGAGAACAGGACACAACTCTTCGATAGGGAGTTAGTGAAGGCAGAATTCCGATGCACAGATACGGGCGAAGTCAAGGGCTCTTCCCCGGGCGAGTGGCGTCGCCGCCGAAAAGCCATTTTTCTGGCCCGGAAAGTGCGTATTCTTATAATTTGTCGGAGCTGGACTCGTCACCGCTCATCATCGCCAGCCGATTAAAACGTTCACCGGACCCGTTCGGCCTTCGCGCGAAAGGAATACTAATGAGGCCGATTTCAAAGGGTTCAGTACATTGGTAAAAGGGGGAATATTTAATGCTTATATATACGTGTTTATGCTTAGGATATACACATATTGATGATGATGATGCTAATTCTACAAGATAAATAATAATGAAGTAAAGTGTAATAGTAAATTGAAAATGATAATAAATAACTACAATGGACGTAATAGTAAAGTAATAGTAGTAATAGTAGTAATCGTAGTAATAGTATAATAACCTAAATGATAATGATAATGATGATAATAATAATGTTAATATTGATAATATGAATACTAATAACGGTCATAAAACTGAAAATATAATGTATTAATGATGATGATAATGATAATGATAATAATGATTTCAATAATGAGAATAGTAGTAATGATGAGAAAGATAACAATAGTAATAGTAATAGTAATAGTAATTATAATAATGATAAAAGGTTATGATACATTGATAATAATGATAATAACAATGCTAATAATGATAATAACAATGCTAATAAAATGATAACAATAATTACGATAATCATAGTAATAGTGATGATGATGATGATAATGATATTAATAACAATGTGTGTGTGATGATGATGATGATGATGATGATGATGATGATGATGATGATGATGATGATGATGATGATGATGATGATGATGATGATGATGATGATGATGATATTGATGATGATGATGATAATAATAATAATAATAATAATAATAATAATAATAATAATAATAATAATAATAATAATAATAATAATAATAATAATGATAATAATAATAATGATAATAATAATAATAATAAGAAGAAGAACAATAATAACGATAATAACATTAATAATTGCAATGATAACAGTGATGGTAATAATAAAAATAATAATAATGATAACAATGTTAATAACAATCATAATAACACTGATAATGCTGATAGTAATAGAAGTGATGATGCTTATCAATAAGGATAGTAATAACAATAGTTAAAGTAATAATAACGGTAGTAAGAAAAAAGATGCTCATAAGGATAATAATGATAATCATAATGGTGATAATGATAATGATAATCATAATAACGATGATGAGAATGATGATAAAAATTCTAATTGCTGTTATTTTCACAAAGATAGTAAATATAATGATAATAAACATGATAAGGATAATAGGGATATTAGTAATAATGATGATGATAATGATAATAACGATAATAATAACATTCTTTTCAAAAAAATAAAAGCCACATCAATGATAACTCTTACTACTGTTACTACTACTAATTACTGGCGTTATTATCATTGTTATAATCAGAAGGAGCACTAGTGTCCATATCATAGTTTTTATTTTTATCGGAATTATATCATTACCATTATACAATTGCTATGTGTTATCACCATTAACATTCTTTGACTGTCATTTTGCTTTTATTTTTGAGAGTTGCTATTTTCACTAATTTTGCTATTAACCTTGAACAACT
>NC_051390.1:33812167-33814667 GCF_015228065.2 Penaeus monodon
AGAATGTAAGAACTTTTTACATAACATGTGGTGATTGAATTTTTTTCTTTGTTTTTGTTATCGCTTACGTAATCTTGATTATTTTCTTTGGTAGTAGTGTTTTTAGTATTTTTCTGATTATATTTTGCATCCGCCTTTTCGGCATCATAATTTCCATTGATTTTTGTTATGACCGTAATCTCTTATTTCCGTGTCTTCTACTATATGAAATATAAGTTTTATTGCTATTTTCATTACTGTTACTCCTTCTAAAATACAATAACACGTAACAGTCCTTCTTCACAACGAAAATAACGTTTAGAAAATTGTGTAAAATCAGAATAAGTAAATGTATTTTTTTTCCTTGTGTTTATACTACGAAGGAAAGGCATGGGTAGGAAAAGAAAGAAAAAAAAGGAAATTGGATTACGAGTTTTCCAACAAAAGATTCACCCGAAGAAACGACTGCCATTCAGATATACTTTATTCTTTAGCATGAAGGTTGAATGATTGTACTGAAATCCTGCACTATACAGTGAAGGTAAGCAAAGCAGTATTTTAAGGCAGGCAGTATACAGTCTCCTGACCTTCTATTTTCCCCTCGAATCCGACGAAACAACCATTTATATGATCCAACCCTCTTAATGTTCTATCATTTTCCTTTGTTTGTCAAATAATTCCAATTTTCCCTCGGTGAGATAAATGCCCTCAACTGTTCTTTGCATCAGCGGCGCAGCAAACGTTCCCCTCCTTATCCTCGAAAGAGTCCTTACGTGCCCTTGCCATAAGGGTCATTATAGGGTCCGAGGGCAGCAGAGGGGATACATTTCCCGTAATGACGAATGGACAGTTATCAGCATCTTCCCATTCTTCAATCGGAATATGTACAAGGGGAAGGAGGGCCGGACGGGATCTGAGGGGCGAGATAAGGACCCCTCGAGGCCAGTGAGGGGTTCCAACCCCTTTTGTTGTGTTGTCTGTGAGGGAGCAGAGTGAGCGCTGTGTGTTCCCGGATAGACTCAAGACAATGAGAAATACGACCCTCCCTTTAGGTCGGTTATCAACTGCTATATGTAATTACTGGCGTCCATATAGTCGCGTAAGAGGATACTGTTCCTCGCCTGCCACTGTATGGGATGGGGCGACCGCGGGCGGTGGAGTGACCTGGCACCCTCCGCGGCCAGGCTCTCGACCGCGGAGGGGATACGGAGACCAAATATGCAGAATAAACTGAGTTGATGGTTATTTGGTCCTCATATCTGCTTTTCATATCCTCAAAGGTGTTTTTGATTGATAAAATGTGCGAGAAATACATCATCCGTTTTATTTGAGAATAACTCTACGGTAATTATCCTAAATAGATAAACACACATTCGTCTATCAGTCCGTCTATCTATCTGCCTGTTCATTTGCCTGCCTACCTCTTAACTTCCTATCTATCTATCTATCTATCATTCTCTTTATCTGTCAGTCTCTCCACCTATTCATCTGTCTCTATATCTGTCTATCTATATATCTATTTGTCAATATGTCTATCTATCTATACACCCCTCTTACTTTCTATTTATCAATCTGTATATCTATCTATCCATCTATCTGCCTATTGATCTATTTAATTGCTTATCGCCGTGTATGTGTCTACCCCATTCTGACTCTCTCATTATATATATCTCTCTCTCCTCTCTCTCTCTTTCTCTCTCTCTCTCTCTCTCTCTCTCTATCTATTTATCTCTTATTCTCTCTAGCTCTCTCCCTCTTTCTCTGTATGTGTGTGTCCATCACTTTCTTTCTTTGTCTGTCGATCTGTCCGTCTCTGTCTCTCTCTCTCTTCTCTCCCCCCTCTCTCTCTCGTCGTTTTTTTCTTTTCTTCACTTTCGCTATCTCTTCATTTTACCCCCTTCTTTCTCTCTCTCTCTCTCTATCTAGGTATCCCTCTATCTCCTTTTCTTCCATAGCCCCCACTTCCCTTCTCTCAGTCTCTCTCTCATTCACCCCCCCTATCCTCTTCTCGTATCCTTTCCCCTTCACTCCCCTTACTCTCTTTCTTTCTCTCTTTGTCTTTCCCTCTTCGCTCTCTTTCTCCTTCACCTCTCTCTTTCCTTCAATCTTCTCTCTCTTTTTCGCTTTATCACAATGAAGACGTACATACGAGGGTTGATTTCTTAAAAAACAAAGCATACTGTGACAGATCGCTACAGTAAATGATGAAAAGACACGAGGGAAGGTGAGTGGTTGAGATACAGGAATAGGTTCACTCACAGACACACACGCGCAAACCCACATTTACACACAGGAATTGCGTGTACTCTTGCAATGTTGCTTTCAGTTTCGATTTGCAGCCATCAGTAAAGGCAGTCACATGACTGTTTCGCATTTCCATATTTCGAATACCTGACAGGAGGCCTCTGCCTAAAGTCAAATAACATTCTTAGCCACAGACAAAGGACGACGAAGCAGTCGGTGCATGCAAGTGCACGTCCAACCTTCCACCTGCTCCACCAGCTCCGCCTCCACCTGTGTC
>NC_051390.1:33822167-33829667 GCF_015228065.2 Penaeus monodon
GAAAAAGGGTGGGAGGCGAGAGATTAGGGCCCTTTATTTTTCTTGCTCAAATATTACGAGGGGTGGTCTGTGAGGGTACGGGCTATGGGCGCGCGGGGTCAGGGCGCTCGTGGCGGGGTGGGAAAGGGGCTTCCGTGGCTGGGGGGTGTGGATGGCTGGTGGAGTGGGGGTGGGGTTTTGTGAGTGCGTGGATGGGTGAGTTTGTGTGCCCGGGGGGGTGTTTGGATTGGTGAGTGAGGGACTGGGTTCTATCTATCTATCAAATCTTCTTTTCTATCTATCTATAATCTATCTGTATCAAATTCTCCGGGGCTTGGCGTTTTTGATGTTTTTTTTTTTGGGTTTTTGGGGTGGCAGGTGGGGGGGAAAGGGAAGCATGAAAATGTACCTTGACGATTAGATGAATTGCTATTGATTATCATGAGTATTATCATTAATATTCCATTTAGTGATCTATTTATTCAAATAAATTTATTTGTCGTTAAGATAGAGGGGGAGGGGGCATGGAGAGGGGTAATGCTTCTCAGTGCACGGTGGGAAAAAAACAAAGTTTTAATTTAGATGGTTGGTGATTGAAGTGTCAGTCCCTCCATAATTTCGTTTTTCTAAAGTTTAATCTTTTTCTGATCACTACACGGTTTTTTTCTAATTTTGTGGCATCATAAATCATAAGCATAAAAGATTCTGCAACTCTGACAAACCAGCAGTCGAAGAAAAATTATGATAGATTATGGTGGAACAGAAAATGACATTAAAAAAGAGGCGAGGTAATAGATATGAAGATATTATAACACACACAAAAAAACACACCCCACACCACACAACACACCACACACACACAAACAAAAACAAAACACAAAACACCCCAAACACACACACCCCATTTAAAACCCCAAGCACGGGACACACAAAAAAATATTTCGAAACATGCAATAAAAACACATAGACACACCCCACATCCCACATCCCACAAAAAAAAAACAAAAACCAAAAACATGTGTGCTTTTAAACACCCAAACCACAAACATTTAAACAAGTATAACAAACAAAAAAAACACGATCTATACAAAAAAAACATATAGAAACGTAATACACATACAAAAAAAAACAACAAACACGCAATTTGGACATTAAAAACACAAAACACACACACACACACCACAAAACATATGCAATATTATATTTATATTTTAATATATATATATATATAAATAAATATATATATTTATTTATAAAAATTATATTTTAAAATATATATATAATATATTTTCCCTATTATATTTTTATACACCACACAAACAAATACCCCACACGCACACACACAAACCCCACCCCAAACACCACACACATAAAAACCCCACACACACACACCCCACACACAAACACACAAAACACACAACGTGTGTGGGGGCCACCCCATATGGGGGTAAACCCGGGGGGGGCGCTTTAGTGCACCCCTTTTTTTTTTTTCCCACCAACGAGGGCCCCTTTTGGCGGGGCCGCCAGGCAAAGGCCCGGCCCATTCTAGTCTTCACGATTAAAATATATAATAATAAAATATATTTTATTATATATATAAAATATAAATATTTGCTTTTATATAGAAAATTTATATATGTATAAATTTTTATATGGGTAATATATATTATATTATATATATTTATAATTATAAAAATAATAAATATATATATAATTATATATTTTATATATATATAAAAACATTTACCCCCCAACACAACTCGTCCCAAACAAATGTATGAAATATATTATATATTATATATTTATAAAATATTATATATATATATAATAATTATATATTTTATAGGAAAATATATAGATATATATGTATATATTATAATATATAATATATATATATATATATATATATGTATATATATAATATATTTTAAAAATATTTATAAAAATTTAATTAATATATAAAAATATATACACATTCGTATACACACAAACACACAACACACACACACACACACAACACACATATATATTTTAAAATTTTATATATAAATTATATATATAGATATTATATATTATATATATATTTTAAAATGTTATAGGAAACCTATCCACATGTGTGTGGGTTGTATGTATGTATGTATGTATTTTGTATGTATGTATTAGGTATATAAAATATAATATTTATCTATATATTATATATATAGATATATTTTTTGTATTTTAAAAATTTTCCGGGGTAAAAAACAAAAAACCGCACCCGGGGGTTCCCTTTTTGAAAAAGGGGATAGACCCAAATTAGCCCCCTAACCGGGGTTGGGGTTTAAAAAACTGTCGGCAAGCGGGCAGGGGATTCGGGTAAAAAACACCTTCGGTTCTACTAAATTTTTGGTTTCCCCAAAAAAAAATAGTTTTGGCGTATTACAGTGTAAATTTTTTTAGAGGGCAGAAAAATTTTCCTCCTAGTTAGTTGGGGGGGATGCGATTTGAGAAGGACCCTTTGGGGGTTTCCCACTCAATTTTTTTTTCCCTGACAAACCTCTACCCCAGTGAAAAAATTTCCAGAAATGATAATTCATCCCCAACATCCCCTTTTCGCTGGGTTAAAGGGGGGGTTATTCAGGGGGGCAACCAGGTTGACAATGTTAAATTTGCATCGGGAAGAAAAAGAAGAAAAAAAAAAACATGCCAAATTTTAAGAAAACCTTTAAAAAATGGGAAAACCTGGAAGAAAGGGGAAAAAGAAAGAGATGGGAAAATTTACATATGTCTGTAACAAAATTTGGGAAGATACATTAAAATTTTGGGAATTAGTGAGCCCAATTTGGGAAAAAGTAATGGAAGTTTCAAAACTAAAAAAAAACAAGAAAGTTTTTTAGGGGGAAAAAGAAAAAGGGAAAATTATCAGGGGAGGGCTATGATTCTCACGAAAAAAACGCAAAGCACAAATTGGGCAGCCCAATAAAGGATCGTTTTTAAAAAAGTAAAGAATCCCAAGCAAAAACCTCATAAAAATTAGTTTTTTAAAAGCTACGAAACCAACCAACATTGCGGGTTTGATTAAGAAAGGGAAAAAAAAAAAATTTTTTAAAAACACTCTCCAAGAAACTTTAGACACAATCCCAACAGAGATGTAAAATTTAAAACATGGGAAAACCCATCCCCCAAAGTGGGAAAAAAAGATCTAAAAAAAAGCCCATGGGGAAAAATTTGGGCCTTGGAGAATAAATGAAAAAAAGTGAAGATTTATTAAATTTCTTTATTTTTTCAAAAAATCTATTTTATAGCCAATACATTGTTCCAAAAAAACCCCCAAGACATTGAAACACGTTTTTTCACCAGCCCAAAAGAACACCCCAAGGGAAAATTTAAACTACATTGTGCAAACCCAAAAAAATGGAAAAAAGTTCCCTAAAAAATGGCAAGACAAGCCCTGGTGCCGACTGAAACCGTGACCCCCCAACAAATTAACTATCGACTTCAAATAAGACTAAAAAAAGATGGAGCGTCCAACCCCAATCTAAAGCTCGAAACAAAACTTTTGGGAAAACCAATTACAAAATTTCAGTGTCAAAAAAATTTGAAGTACTCAATAAAATGTGAAGATGTTTAAAAACACCAAAAAATTTTTGGGAAAAAGGGAAAAAAGAAACTTTTGCGAGCACTGCTTAAAAAAACTATGCCAAAAAAAAAAACGGAAAAATTTTCCCCGGGAATCTAAAAAAAAACACTAAGGAAATTGAAACAAGAACCCCTAAAATAAAAGGGGTATCAATAACCCAAATTTGAAAAAGTAATTTACAAAAAACAAAATAAAAAAAATTCAAAGTTTTATTGCGACGAGAAAAGGGAAAAAAATTTTTTAATTTGAACATTCCCAGAAAATTTGAAAACGGGTTCTATAAATAAGACAAAAAAAAACTCTCCAAGGAGTACGCAAAAACCACAAGAAAATTTAAACCTAAAATGGACACTATCTGAAGAGGACTTTTTTTATGTGTTTGGAAAAGAAGTCAGAGATAGATGGAATAAAATATTTTTCCCAACCCCTAACAAAAGAATAAAGATCTAACAATTTTTAATTAGATCAATGACAGCGAAGATGAACCCCCGCCACTGCTAGACAAAGGGTTTTTAAAAAGCCAAAAAAGAAAAAGAAAAACCAAGACCCCGGGAAATTAGATGAAAAAAACAGCAAAAACTAATCAAGAATGTTGGCAAAAAGTTTTGGAATACTTTTCTACAAACTTTGTAAAAAAAAATAGGAATGAAAGAAGATGGCCAGAAGATGGGAAAAAACAGTCTTACCCCCAATCCCTAAAAAAAGGTGATGAAACCCCAAATGTAAAAAATAACAGGACAATTGCATTAAAAAGCCCAAAGCAGCAAAATTTTGTTAAAAAATTATTGTGAAAAGAATGAATTTGAATTTCGAGAAGAAATTCCCGACGAAAAAGAGGTTTTCGCCCGGAAAAGGTAAAAAAGAAACCAATTCAATCTAAAATTTGTCATAGAGAAAAACAGAGAACATAGAAAGACCTTTTACCGGTTTTTTCATCGTTTATTAAAAACTTTTGAGGGTTTGGGGACCCAAAATATCCTCTGGGAATAAAATGACGATATGAATTTTCCCAAAAACAACACCCAAAATAATAAAAGCCATGTATGACCAAAAAAAAGGGAACTTAAAAACCCACTTAGGGTTTTAACGAAGGTTCGAAGCAAAAAAAGGAGTGCGACAGGGTTGCATTCGGGTTCCGCACCTTTTTTAATATTTTTTCTGAAACAATTAGAGAGGTGCTCGGGAAAATTTTTAAAGGGAGCTGTAGATTTTGGAGGATACAAAATATAAAAATCTGGGTACGCCGTGTTTATATTTTTAATTCCCCCAACAGTATCCTGAAACTACAACAACTACTAAAATAAATTTTAGAAAAAGCAAGCAAAAAAGGATGGCTTGTTTCTTAATGCCAAGAAAAAAAAGGGACCCATAAAAATTCAAAGAAAACCGGCATTTGAACGATGATGAACGTTACAGTCAAGGGAAATGGGGGAAAAAGTGAAAGAGTTCACTTATTTTGGGGAGCTGTTTAAACTAATACATATGATGATTCCCCGGGGAGAAAAAAAGAAAAATTTTCCCAATTGCCAAAAATACCACAGTTGCTCTCAAAAAACATCGGGAAAGCCCAAAAAGCATTCCCTTGGGGACAAAACTGGGGTTTTAAAAACTCATTATTTTTCCCAATTGCATCCAAAGGTTCTGAATGGGGGTGCTAAGAAAATAGACAAGAAAAAGATCAATAGTTTTTTAAATTTTGGTTTCAGATGAGTACTACGTATTAAAGAACAGAGAAAGGGGGGAAAAAAAATGATGAAGTGCCTTTTTAGAAAAATAAAATTTTAAAGACCCGTGTTGGACATCTTTTAACAAAAAGGAAAAATTTAAAATTTTTTGGTCCCTGGATGAAAAAGAAAAAAATATTTAGAAAGACTTTCGAAAGGGATGGTGAGAGGAAACAGAGAAAGAGGCAAACCCAAAACAAGACAGAGAGACAAAATCCCAAAAAATATTTGCGGGCGGGCGAGGACAAGGGAAAAAAAGCGCAAAATCGAGTTGAGGGGCGAAGGAAAGGGGGAGAGGTCCCCCGGGCTGCTCAAACATTTTAGCAAAACCGATATTGATTGGGAAAAAAATTTTATATATATTTTTAAAATTAAATTTTTAAAAAGTTTTTATCCCCCCCTTTTTTATCAACTTTTCTATCCACACTAGCTATCTACTAGCCTTTGATCTATAGAAAAATATAAAATAATATAATATTATATTTCAAAAACACACACACATACAAAAACAAAACACAACAACACACCCCACACAAACACACCCCACAACAAAACCCCAAAAAAACCACACACCCCACCCCACACACACACCACACACACAACCCCAAAAACAACCCACACAAAAACACACAAAAATATATTTATATATTTTAAAATATATATATTTTAAAATATAAAATGTAGGTTTATTATTAAAATATATAATAATATTTTATAATACATATATATATATAATATATATATATTAAAATTTTATATATATATATATATAAATATATAAAATTATATAGTAATATAATTTTACTTTTTACCCCATGTGGGTGTTTGATTTTATGTATGTATTTAAAATAAAAAAAATATAAAATATTATTTTAAAATATATATATATACAAATATATTAAAATTATATATATATATTTTATATAGATTATATATATATAGAAATTTTTTTTTTTTTTTTTTACATCAATAAAAGGTATGCTCATGTTTGAGCCCAAAACACACACACAAAACACAAACCCCACACACACACACAACACACACACACACCCCACACACACATACCCCACAACAAACACACACACCACACACACACACACACACACACACACAGTAAAGAGTATAAATTTAAAAATGGTGTGTGTGTGGGTGTCCCTGTGTAAACAACAAACAATTAATCAAAAATATATATATATATATATATTAATATATATATAGTATAATTTTATATATATATATATAAATATAAAATATATTTATATATTTTATATAACATAAAAATACACACACAAAACACACAACACACAAAACACACACACACACACACAACCCCCACACACACCCCACACAAACACACACACACAAAACCCACACACCCTACAAGCACACACACACACATACAAACACACCCGCAGACAATATATTTTCAAAATTTAAAAATTAAAATTAAATATGATTTAATATAATTTTTTTATATAAAATATATGTATAATGTAAATAAAATAAATATATATAATATTATATTATATATAATATATATATATAATATATATATATAAAATTTTAATATACATGAAAAAAACACCGGCCCCACAAAACAACACACCCACACGCACAAAAAATCATTTAAATATATATAAAATAATATATAAAATATATATATAGATAATATTATATATATTATATAAAATATATTAAAAATATATATAAAATATATTTAAAAATATATTAAAAATATATATAATATATATATATATAATATTATATATATATATATAAACAACACAAAACACACACCACACACAAAACACACACCACACAAACACCCCACATATATATTTTTAATTATATTAAAATATATAGTATATATAATATATATTAAAATAAGGGATTATAAAAATATGGGTGGGTGTGGGGTCCCCTGGTAAATCAATCAAACAAAAAATAATATGTATATATATATAAATAATATATATATATATATATATATATATTGTATTATATATATATAATAATTTATATATAATATATATAAAAATATATAAAACACATTTCACACCCCACACACACACACACAAAACCCCACACACACACACACAACACCACAACACCCCCACCCCCACACACACCCCCACACACAACCACTACAAGCACACACCCCCCAATACAAACACACAA
>NC_051390.1:33867167-33869667 GCF_015228065.2 Penaeus monodon
TTCATAAATCCCGACATGTAAAACATACATACAGCCCTACCTATATCATACATCCCTACATACATACATACCACACACAACACCCACCCCCCACACACAACAGACACACACACACACACACCACAAAACCCCCACACCCACACACAACACACACACAACTTTTATATTATATTATATATTTTAAAAAAATTTTTAAAATATTGTTGTGTGGTGTGTATGTATTTTTATTTATTAACATAAAACATACCACACCCCACCACCCCACACACACACACACCACACACACACACACACACCACACACACAAAACACACAATTTAATTAAAATATATAATATATTATATATATATATAAAAATTAAAATATATATATAGGGTTTTGTATATATGTATTTAGCATATACATACACCCCAAAAGAAAACACCCCACCAAACCCGCATACACACACACCCACATACACACACACACACACACACCCACACCACAAACACACACACCCAAACGCATCTCTCTCTCTCTCTCTCTCTTCCTCTCTCTCTCTCTCTAAATATATAAAATATAATATATATTATAATATATTATATATTTTATATAAAAGTTATATATATATACATCAAAACATATTATATAAAATTTTATATAATTTTTATAATATATATATAATAAACCATATATACATTTTTATGAAACATTTGCTCATCGCATACTATAAACCCTACCACGCACATATGTGCATAAATTTCGGATATTCATACCATATCCCAAATAAAACACACACACACAAACACACACAGAAACCACACACATACATCATCATACCACAAAACATACATACATATCTACATACTACACAATTTCTTTTTTACACACAAAACATACACTGTAAAACCCCACACATATAATATTGTCATAAATCATTATATACTTAAATACAATCATATATGCTTACTTACATTAATTTTTGAAAAAAATTATTAGAATTTTTATAATTACAAAATCATTCCCATCTTCCATCTATCCCCTCTACCTATCTCCTATTTTTTATCTATCCCTTTATCTATCTACTTTCATCTATCTATCTGTATATCAGTCATTTTAAACCCATAAACTCTAAACTATCTTTCTATTTTTTCTAAACCCACTATCTGTCGTCTTTTCTACCCTCGATCTATCTATTCATCTATCAACCCCTATCTCTCTCTCTCTTACTATCTATCTATCTGTCTCTCTATCTATCTATCAATCACTCTCTCTCCCCTCTGTCCTCTGTTCCCGTCTATGTAAAGTTTTTTTATGTCTATGTAGGGATGTTTTGTATGTTGGGATTTAATGTATGTATTTCATGTATTTATCCTTTTTATCTATCGTCCCATCAATCTACCTATATATCTTTTTACATGCATGTTTATATATCTATGCATATATGCAACTCCTCACATATGTAACTATGTACGCATACACACACAATATATATATAGTATATATATATATAAAAAATATATATAATATTATATTTAATATATTAAAATTTTATATATATATATTTTATATACTATACATATATAAAATATAATATATATATATATATATAATATATATATATTATTATAACCCCCCAACCAACAACACACGACACACCCCAAAATTTTTATATAAAATAAAATATATTTTTATATATATATAATATATATATATATATATATTATATGTAAAATATTTTATATTTTGTATATTAAAATATATAATTTTTTTATATATATTATTTAAAAAATATAAAAAAAAAAAAATAACTAAAGTATATGAAATATATTAATATTATATATTATATTAAAATATTTTATATTTCATAATAAAATTATATATATAAAATCTATTTATAATATATTAATATATATAAATTTTTATATATATATATAATTTTATAATTTTTTCCCCCCCCCCACCCCCCACCTTTGTTGTATCTGTTTTATGTTGCTGTAGGATTTTTTTTAATTTTTATTAAAATATTATTATTTTATAAATTAAAAACCCCACACACATTTTTTGATGTATTTAAATTATTTATAAATTTATATATATTAATAATATATATATATATATAATATTTCTATGTGTGTGCGTGTGTGTTTGTTGTGTTGTGGGTTTTTTGTGTTTCTTTATATACTGGTTTGTTAAAGTATTAATATATATACTATACTATATATACAAAATTAATAACATTATAATATTAATATATATATATATATATATATTATATTAAAATATAGTTATAAATATGTATAAATAAATATAATATATATATATTTAAATATTATATTAAAATAAATATATCTGGGTGTGCGTGTGTTTTCTGTTTACTATCATTTTTCCTATCTATCTGTCTATCATCTACCCATCTATCTTGCTTCTACATTTAAGTTTTATGTTTTTATGTTCTCTTCACATTGAAACTATTTATAAAGTATATATTATATATATTATAATTTTAAAAATTTTATGT
>NC_051390.1:33877167-33879667 GCF_015228065.2 Penaeus monodon
GGAAGAGGGGAGGGGAGGAGGGGGGCAAGAAGTGGAAGAGGGGAGGGGAGGAGGGGGGCAAGAAGAGGAAGAGGGGAGGGGAGGAGGGGGCAAGAAGAGGAAGAGGGGAGGGGAGGAGGGGGGCAAGAAGAGGAAGAGGGGAGGGGAGGAGGGGGGCAAGAAGAGGAAGAGGGGAGGGGAGGAGGGGGGCAAGAAGTGGAAGAGGGGAGGGGGGAGGGGGGCAAGAAGAGAGAGGGGGGGAAGAGGGGGAAAGAGAAGAAGGGAATGATACGGAAAGGGAGGGGAAGTGAGAGAGAGGAGCGAGATGAAAGGGGAAGGAAGATGGTGGAAGAAGGATAGGGAAAGGGGAGGTGGGGTGAAAGGGAAGAGGAGAGAGAGGATAATAAAGAGAGAAGGGGTAGAGAGGAAATAAGGAAGGGGGAGGAGAGGAAGAAGGGAAGTTAGGAGAACAAAAGGAAAGAACAAGTTAAGTTAGAGGAGGAGGGGGAGACTGACGGGGTTATGGAAAGGAAGGAAAAGGATAAGGGAAGGAAGAAAGATTTTACGAAGATTGCAAAAAACTATTTCTTGAAAAAAAAAAAAAAAAAAAAAAAAAAAAACAATATATATATATATATATATATATATATATATATATATATATATATATATATATATATATATATATATATAAATCAAAACGACATAACACAAGTAACGGAATTATTGCAAATGGCACTGGATTTCATTACAACCAGTCGTTAAAGTGCATGGTACATAAAAAGACAATAAACAAGAAAAAGACTAGAACTACGAAAATAGAAAGAAAATGAGCCCACAGGTAAACAAATAGCCTTCATAATCCTCAGCTATTTCTCCGGATTCTCCTCAGGATCTGTGCTAATACTAAAGACACTGGAACGAAAGTGTAATTCACTGATAGCCTACACTAACCACAGGTCCAGCCGGTTCATAGTATGGCCTACAGAGGATTCCAAGGGAGTTAATATATCAAAATCAAGAGGTCTTTTGAACATAACAAATTAAAGATAAGTGAATTGTTACTTGCTTTGGAAAGTGGGTTTACTGGTTCAGAAAACAAAGGTATTCTGCGATGAAAAAAAGAGAGAGAAAAAAAAAACGTATATAGCAAGATAAAAGAATGTCCCGGAACTATTAGAACCAAATGTGAAGGAAAGTTTTTATTCACTTGTGCTGAAAAAATGCAATTTTGATATCATTTGTATTATCCTTATTCTCTAGCTCTCTCAAACTCTCCTTCCCTCCCTCTCTCCCTCTCTCTCTCTCTCTCTCTCTCTCCCTCTCTCTCTCTCTCTCTCTCTCTCTCTCTCTCTCTCTCGCTCTCTCTCTCTTTGAGTCTCTTTCTTTCCCTCTCTCATAATTTCCCCTCTCTTTTCCTCATCATGTACCTATCTATTGCTCTTTTAGTCTCTTTCTCCATTTTTTTTTATTCCGCCCCCTCCCTCTCCCTCTCTCTCTCGGCATTGGGATTATAATATATAAATTCCTTGATTGACGCGATATGTTTGCAGAATGTTACTTATTTGGCACAGGAATATGACTTGAGTATTTTGGATAAGCTGAAATTTTAAGTGAATATGCCTTTGAAAGCAAGACATCTGCATTCTGTGATCGTCGTCTCTCTATAACGCCAAAGACAGATTTGGAAAAGAGCATTTGTACAAGCACAAAATAATTAAATTGATTAAGAGTGATGATATTATTGATAACAAATATGGTGCTGCTGATGATAATGATAGTTAAGATGATGATTATAGTGCTGATTGTAATGATACTAATGATACATCTATATTGATAATGGTAATATTCATAGCAATGATAATGATAAAAGTAATGATAGGAACATGAAATACAACAATAATGATAATGATAATAATGATAATTCCAATGATAACGATAACAATAATGACAGCAATGATAATAATGATAATGAAAGTTATAACAACAACAACAATGATATGATAATGATAATAACAACAACTTCAGCAACCAAACAGCAACAAAAACAACAACAACAATAAAAATATTAATAATAATAATGATAATAATAATAATAATAATAATAATAATAATAATAATAATAACAATAATAATAATAAATAAATAAGTAATAATAATAATAACAAATAGATAAAGAAGTAATAATAATAATTATTATAATGATAATAATAATGATAATAATAATGATGATAATAATAATAATAAGGATGATGATAATGATATGATGATGATGATGATGATGATGATGATATGATAAGGAGGAGGAGGAGGAGCAGGATGATGCAATAATAGTAACGATAATGGCAATGATAAGGATAATACTAGTAACAATACGAATAACACTATTGCTATTAACGATAAGTCCAACGCGAATAGTCACAATGTGTAAATCCTTTTCAGGACCTTTACAAAGGTCGAATTATCCGCACAATTCATTCATAAATACATTGAATCGAGGAACTGACAGCTCCTCCTGCCT
>NC_051390.1:33937167-33939667 GCF_015228065.2 Penaeus monodon
TTTGCGTGTTTGTGTATAGAGCACACGGTCGTGTTTGAGTGCTGTGTGAAGGCGTTATATGTATTACATACATCTTCGAGTACTCACCTCCGGCATGCAATACAAAGCGATAAAATATCTCGCGTTGCTAATAGCACGACCGGTAACGAGTGCGATAAGCGAGTGCGACGAAGGGCGAAGGGGGAGCGAGGCCCGGGCGGAGGCCGAGGAGCGTGGCGGCCGCGCGAGGGACACGGCTGCCAGGGGAGACGGCCGAGCAGTCCGGAGCGATGAAGTGATAACTTAGGAAGTTATGTGTTACTGGAAGTCTTAGGAAAGGTAACAGAAGCTAAGATGGTGGTTGTAGATGGCAGATAACATGATGGCAGTAGCGGAAGATAACAGATAATGTTAATGACGATGGAAGAAAAATGCGGTGACGTTGGACGGACATAAACCCGTCACTGTATGAGATGTAACACAACCACTTTGTTTATCAGAGATGACTTATAACGCCACACAAACGTCGCTGCAACAAAGGAGAAAACTACTGCCAATATTCCCTAACTTTGATAATATTCTCCATACCCCATGTAAAAATAAAATATGTTAATAAATGCACCTATCATTTGTTCCGGTAAATTACTGGTGGAATCTCGTTTCGTCCAAAATTTTATCACGAAAACTTTATCAGCACAGGACGGTGTACAGCCACGAGGGTTGTCCTAACGAGCGTGTGTGCTGCAGATACCCATCAAAGTGCTGTTGACATCATCGGGTGAAAGTTCGTTAGCACCATAGCATCCGCGGGGAGAGAGGCTGCGAGAATATCAAGCAGTTTCATTCCGTCAAGAGATGCTAATTACCAATTCATGACTTTCATCATTAAATTTCCAATAATTCGTCTCTGTTATCATTAACAAAATTGATAAAAAAAACGATGGGATCTGTTTTGGAAATATCAGATAAAATTTCCCCTCCATTAATTAGTCAATTAGACAGGAAAAAACACGTGGGTGCTTCACATCCGTCGGCGAGAAACCGGCGAAGGGAGCGATAACAGGAATAATGAGCCAGTGTAAAAGTATTAAAATAAATAGGGAGTCATAATTCAATTTGAGATAATTAGACTAAAAGGAAATAAATGTCTAATAAGATAAAAGTCACGTAAAACAAGTTGAATTAATTTATGTTCGGGGCATGGCTTTCCAAAGTGAACGAAGAAAAAAAGAATGTTGAGCTTTTTCCAATTGATAATATCAATGAAAATTATATTGTACCGAAATGATGAATGTCAGTTTCAAAAGGATGATAGAGAAAAAATTGAAAAGGCCACCACAGCATCGGTATCCAAAGCCATGTTAAAAGCTATCTGATTTTATCCACACATTTTTTATCAGCCCGAATGTCCATGGAAGTTATATCTTATACATTAATTCCATCTTCCTGTTGTGCATATAATGTAGATAACCCTTTTCCCAAGATTTTCCAACATGAATGATCGGGCTTCGGCACCGCCGTCCTGTCGACCACGACCCTTCGCGGGGCTCAAATGGAATATAAATTGTTTTACAGCATTACATTAGCAGGAGGTCTCTGACTCTCAGGTATATAGAGCACAGTCGGCTTCATCCACACATACACCTATTATCTCTCCCTTTTTTATCCCTTTCTTCCTCTTCCTCGAGGATGGTTTTTCCGATAAGAGGCGGATACAAGTGACCAGAGAAGGCCACTTAGGGGAATATTAGCGCGGGAGGAGCGATAAAAGGGCAGGCTTTGATCGCCACCGATAACACCTAATCAGAGATCGATCCGACATCCGTGTATAATCAGAACGTCTGTCTTCTGATGGCGAGAAAGAGGCAATCAGGTACATTCAAGTGCGTGTCCCGGAGGAGAGCAGCACGGCGTTTTGAACCCTATGGCACAAGGAGGAAGGAGGGACAATGGCTTACACGGCGCGTGGAATGTCCTCTCGCGAGATGAGCTTTTATTTTGACTTCAGGCCAGTTGCGGAGATTAGATTATTTTTAGCTGCAGAGTGTTCTAGGCACGGAGAGTGTCCTCGCGCTCATCCATCACGCGGTGTCCGGCCGCTCTTACGCCGCGCCTTTCCGAGGCGCCGAGATCGGATCAGGCCGAGTGTGCTTCGGTGGACGGCCGCGTTCTGCATCGCCGCCCTTCGGACTCTGGCCTCGACCGCTCTGCTCAGATTATCCCACTGAGAGCAAAACATAATTACATTTATACATATAGGCTATTCACACACACACACACACACACACACACACACACACACACACACACACACACACACACACACACACAAACACACACACACACACATACACACACATACATACACGCGCGCGCGCATATATTTACGTGTTTGAAAACAAATGATACAAATAGCTTTTACTATTAAATTTTTTACTATCCATTCGTAACTCACATATCGCTCCTGCACCAGACTATTTCCCATCGTCTCCCTTTCTGTTCCTCTCTCCCGCGACGCCGA
>NC_051390.1:33944667-33947167 GCF_015228065.2 Penaeus monodon
ATTAACAACAACAATGGTAATAATAATAATGATAATAATAATAATAATAATAATAATAATAACAATAATAACAATTGTAATAATAGTAATAATGGTAACAATAACAACAATGCTAACAATAGTAATAATGATAACAATATTAATGATAATAATAGCAAGAATGATAACATTGATACTATTGTTATCTCTATTATTGTTATCATTATTATTATTATTATCATTATCATTATTATTATTACTTATGTTCAGTTATCCAACGGACCACAAGAGACCAAACTCACATGATTCAAGCTGAGAATCAACGACTTTACTTTACCACAGATACAAATGTTTCTCTTGTACCCTGCTGAGTGCGTACCTTTACAACTGTACCCAATCGAAGGCATCCTGATGGCTCAGGTAACATCTTACGAAAGGTATATTGTGTATGGTCCACGGAGGAGTACAGCCTTTGTTGTTCGAGGCCCTCGGTAACTACCAGACATTTTTTCCGAGCTGAGTCACTCAATAACTTTCTCTTAAAATGCACCTGTAATCTCGTATTTTGCACGAATAAAGAGCGTGATAAAACTGCATTGTTTAAAGCTTCATTTACAATATTTGTCAAAACAAATGATATAAACGAAAGCATGAGGTGTCCGTTTAAGGGCAGGTAGGTACAGTCACCTATGTTAGGGCTACACCCTCTCCGGCCCAGGTGCGTGTGTGTCAGTATGTGTGTGTGTTTTTATGTAACTGGTATTTTCTAATATAACAAATAATGTACCTCGAGTTAGAAGTAAGAGTCTTAGTTATTAAATCTAAAATAAAAGAAGGCGGATTGTAACTATTGCTTATGCAACGTTTCTAAAACACGCTCCAAAAATGTAGATGCCTCCCTTGTAATTCGTTTTTCTTTCGGTCTAAATAACCGAAATACTGAACTGGAGACAAACCTCATTCAGAATTGCCACTTTAAAGATAATACTTAGACGCTCCGTATAGTACGAAAGATCAGCCAATCCACACACCCAAACAAAACATTCATACAGAAGAAAATCCCAACAATAACAAACAGTACTAGACAACGCCGTTACGACAGAGAATGAAGAAATCTCAAGTTTCTTCGTCCCCCCAAAATTTACATTCCACCGTTTTGTGACCCGACATTAAACGAACAAATAGCCCAATTTCCACCCGTATCTGCCCGAGAGATCTTTGATATGGGAATTTCACATAAAGATTAAGACTTTGAAACTCTATCCGAAGGTAGGTAAGTCTCCAGAGGCGGCATTCCTCCGCCGATACCCATCTCGGCTCGGGAGGAAAATATGATTTGGAAGCTGAATCGGCAACCTCCCTTCCTCCCTCTCCCGCGCCCTCGCCGTCGCTCTTGGGATTTTCGAAAAGTGAGGTCGCGCGGAGAAGCATTTGGGTTAATGGCACTTTTCTCAGAGTTTATGATGAGTTGATAATATTATTGACGTTAGTGGTATGATTATGTTAATTTTTGAAGAGAGGGATATAGTATTTCTAATATATTTTTACTTCTTACTGTTAGATTGTGACTGTCCTTAATACCATTACTTCTATTTCTAGGAATTATTACAATTATTGTTATCGATCAGAATCATCATCTTCATCAATGTTATCATTCTTGTTCCTATTTTCATTGTTGTTGTTCCTGTAGTTAAAGTTGTTCCCATCATGATCAATACTTTTATCAGTATTGTTATCATAATTATTGTTATCGTATGGAATTATATTTTTATCATTGTTATCACTGTTATCATAACTATATATGATTTTTGGAATTTTGTTGCTCTACTTATCATTAATTTTACTGTTATTATTATTAGTAATAGTAGTACTAGTCGTAGTAATAGTAGTAGTAGTAGTATAGTATCATTATTGTTGTCATTATCATTATCTATTACTATAAATATTATTATTATTACTATTATTATTATCATCATCACCATCACCATTATTATTATTATTATTATTATTATTATTATTATTATTATTGTTGTTCTTGTTACTGTTTTTATCTTTGCTATTATTACCATGATTATTATTATTGTTGTTATTCATATCAATACTGTTAATATTATCATCATCATTATTATCATCATCTTTATTATCATTACTATTATCATTGTTATTATCATTATTATTATCATTGTTGTTGTTATTTTTATTATCATTATTATCATAATTAATATTATCATTATGATGATGATGGTGACGACGATGATGATACTGATTTTTATGTTTATTTTGACAATAATAATAAGAAAATAATAATGATAATAAAAATAATAGTAATAATAATAATAATGACAATAATAATGGTAATAACGATATTATTAATAATAATAATAGTGATAGTGATAATAATACCAAGAATTAGAATAGGGATAGTGATACCGACTATTTCTGTTATTATCCTTATCGTACTGTCGATATTATCATTGTTATCGTTATTATTATCATCATTATTATTTATTATTATCGATGT
>NC_051390.1:33954667-33959667 GCF_015228065.2 Penaeus monodon
GATGTAAAAGGAAAACATGGCTTTGTTGGAACAGTGCAAGCATGTGTGTTTTATCACGAGGATACATCTCATGTTACCGCGGACTGGGTGTATTGGGATAAAATAAGCCATGTGATGTTAATGTAAACCCAGATAATCAAAACGACATTAAAAACAGGGAGAAAGAAAGAGAGAAGAAAGACAAAACAACCGTAGCCGTTATACGCAGCAGGTTGTCACTCGGGCAAAGCGTCCGGTCCCGCCGCACTCCGCACACTCCTCCTTCACTCCAAAAACAATATCATTAGACCGAGGTGCAAAGTCGCAGGACCCCCTCCCCCGACCCCCGGCCCCACCCCCGAGGCTGATCAAAGAATTCCCCGCGATCTTGTGTGGCAGATGAACAGGCCGGCAGACAAGGCTATTGTTCTTGCGAATGTTTTTGTTGACCCAGATTTTTGCCGGTTGTTAGGTGTTTGTTTGTTGTTATAATTGATGGGTATTTCGGTGGCCTTCTTTGTTTCCCGGGAGGCGAGGAAGCGCGAGAGAAGTTATTTCCTCGTCGTGGGTGGCTGCGACGGCGGTTTTCTGTTTTTGTTTGGTCTTGTTTTTTCTTCCCCTTTTGTTACACTTCGTTCGCCTTTAACAGGGGTGGCGGAATCACTCGGCAAAGTAACTTTACTGCTCTTTCGTTTAAATACAGTTTCAAAGCGGATATAGTCAATGAACGGATATAAGCGCAAAAAGGGTCGTTAATTGTGATTGTCTCAGAGTCAACAGTAAGACAATTCGTTACCAATGAAATATTTTTTTTGTAGATATGAAGAGTTACTCATATATCCAAATATGACATTAGTAAATTAGTTTAAATATACATCTTACGATACAATAACACTTTAAAATACATATTATTCCAAGTACTTAGCTCCTCTTCCGACGCAGAGCGAACAAGCACAGAATTTCCCTGAGACGCGAATCCCGAGGCCTCCCGCGCCGCCTCCCGCGCTCCCGGCCGAGTCTCGCGCGCCAGACACTCCTTGAGGAGCAGCAAAAGTGCAGGAACATCGTCGTCCGTTCACCAGCTGTAGCGCAGACGGGGAACGGGCTTTCGGTCATGTGGCCTCGCCTATCCTCACGGCTAATGGGGGTTTATATGTAAATGTTCCGCTAATTTGGCCAGTCCTTGTTAGTGAGGGGGCATAAAACATCAAATGAGCAGTCATCGCCTTGCAACGTTGGTGACTTCATCTTAAAGTCTTCTTAAGTGAACAGGAAGAGCGCGTGTTAAGCAGGTTACCAGCTGGAAGTATGTCGGTTTGATGGGGAATTATTTCCTTAATTGACATTATGGGTCAAATTGATGATTAGTCGACAAGATTAGTCAATGTTTTTTGACAAGACGTTATACCCACGTTTTTACATTATCAAAACGTCCCCGAGGTTTGACATTCGTATCCCCTTATTTGAAAATGCCATTTAGAATGAGGTTGAGAAGCATAATTGTGAAAAGGGAAAACTGACGCTTGTAGACTGTCACATCCAAGGATGAATTCACGAATTCAATAGAAATGTCCTTACAACAAAACTGCAATTATAATGATAGATAACATTATTGATTGAAATGATAAGATATCACGGCGAGTGAAATATCAACAACAGATACAACAGTTGATGAAGATAATGATGATAAGAACGATAACAAAAAAGTTATATTGTAATCGTTAATAATGAAAATAAACTGATGTTCGTAGTATTGATAAGGTTGATAATAATATAAATGAAAGTAGCAATGATAATGATAGTAAAAAATAGTATCATAATAAGAATAATGACAAATGTAACGGTGGTTTAGCTGATAAAATGAACTGAAGTGTAATGATACATGATACTGCTTTTACTAAAAATGGTAATCATGGTAATCATTATCAGTAGCAGTATCATTTTCATGATCATTATCATTATTGTCATTGCTATCATTATTACTATTATTATCATCATCGTCATCAATATCATCAATATAAGGGGCATCTTTATCATCATTATTTTTTATCATTACAATTATCATTATTTTTTATCATTACAATTATCATTATTTTTTATCATTATTACAGTTACTACAAATAACATTATTACGGCTGTTGGTATTATAACTGTTATTGTTATTGTTATCACCCTGATCAGCATGGTTATCATAACCATTGTTGTTATCTTCATTTAATATTATAAATATGACAGTCACTATTTTTACTGCTACCTATACTACAACAAAAAATACTACTACTACTATTACTACTACTACTCCTACTGCTACTACAACAAAATGATAATGGTAATGATAATGAGAAAGATAGTAACAATGATAATAATAATAATAATAATAATAATAATAATAATAATGAAAATAATAATAACAATAATAAAAATAATAATAACAATAATAATAACAACAATTATAATGATGGTAATAATAATAACAACAACAATATTATTATTATTACTATTGTTATTATTATTATTGTCGTTGTTGTTGTTGCTGTTGTTTTTATTGTTTTGTTGTTGTATTATCATCACCATCATTATTATTATATATCATTATTTATTGTTATTATCATTATCATTGTTATTATTACCATAATTATTATCATTGTTATTATTGTTATTATTATTATCATTATTATTATTTTATTTTCATTATCATCATTATTATTATTATCATCCTCATTATCATTATCATCATTATCATTATCAATATGGTTTTTATTCCTATAATATATTTGTATTATGAAAATCATCATCATTATCATCATTATCATCATTATTATCAATATTGTTATTGTTGTTGCTATCATTATGAATGCTATTGTTATATTGCATTATTATTTCTATTCTTCTTATTATTATTTTCATTCTTATTATTTTACAATTTCTTCTTCTTCTTTTTTCTTCTTCTACTTCTTCTTCTTCTTCTTATTATTATTATTATTGTTATCATTATAACTGTTATTATTATCATAATCATTATTATTGTTATCATTACCATTCCTATTATTATTATCATTATTCTTATTATCACTATTGTTATCACTGTTGTTTTCTTTGATAATACTTTTATCAGACTTTCATCTTACTAATATTATATTAATTATCCTGAAAATAATTACAAAACTAATAATACCACTACGATAATAATCGATGATAATAATCATTATAATGATGAAACTGATGACAATAATAACACTTATTATTGCTGTTATTATTATTATTATTATTATTATTATTATTATTACTATTATTATTATTATTATTATCATTATTATTATTATTATCTTCATTAATAGTATCATCATCATTGTAATTAGTATTATTACCATTATCATCACTGTTATTATCATTATTTTCATTATTATTATTATTATTATTATTATTATTATTATTATTATTATTATCATTATTATTCTATTTTCTATAGATCTGCTAATTAAAATCAAACACCGGGTCACTACCAGCGACCTAGGGTGATTGAAGTTTGATGCAATGGAACACCAACAAAAAAACATGCACATAACTTTTGCAGCAGGTTTCCCGGTGCATAGCAAAGCAGTACATTACCTCATTATACTCTTCCCTTGTCCATTTAAGTCTTGTTTTCTTTTGATTGTTAGTACAGAAATGGTTGAACCGCAGGGTCAGGGGTGGGAGCTATCCCGTCCGAGTGACCTGGCGGATTTTGACTAATGGAAGAGGTAGACTCAGTTCTGCCCTGGGGGATGCGCCCCTTGTTGATCCGTGTGACGGGCGACGCTTTATCACCCACCCCCTACTCTTACTTGAGAGGCAGGATGCATTTTAGCCCCACTGCCAAGAAGCTGGGTATCTCGCGCTAACCTCCAATTGGCATGTCCAGGTCCCCGCGGGCACGGTGTTTGACGAACCACTTTTATTTTGGTTTATTTTATACATTTTACCACATATACTGTTATTATATAGTTTCTAAAAGATATATATATATATATATATATATATATATATATATATATATATATATATATATATTCACACATGCATAACCATTATGTGTATTTATATACAAGCGTATACTGATGTGTGTGTGTGTGTGTTTGTCTGTGTGTGTGTGTGTGTGTGTGTGTGTGTGTGTGTGTGTGTGTGTGTGTGTGTGATGATGATGATGATGATGATGATGATGATGATGATGATGATAATAATAATTGTAATAATAATAATAATAATAATAATAATAATGATAATAATAATAATAACAGTAATAGTAATATAATAATAATGATAATAGTAATAATAATGATAATAATATATAATAATAATAATAATAATAAAACTGGGTTACAAAAAAATATTTTTTGTAAGTTGTCTTAGTTTTTTCAACTGATTTAGAGCAAATCTGCATCGCTGAATCCAAAAATGCCATCCATTTTCCCCGATCAGGTCAAGTTTTTCAACTAAGTGAATATAGGAAAAATCGTTTTTTTTTACGAAGTGGAATACATTAGAGCGGCATTTTTGTTTTATTTGTGTTACTTATACATCCGATATATTTTTTATTTTGTTTTCTCACCCAATTTATAATTATCGACATGTTGCAAACATTGATCGGTATCTGTATTGACATCAACATTGCATTACATTGGTAACTATTACAATATCTACTGATCAATGCTGAACATCGATCAGAATTGATCAGTTGATCAGTAGACAGGACACTAATAAAGACAGATGCATGAAAACTAGATGTTTGGTCATCATTGACCATTCAGTGCTGACACTTCCGTTTCTTTGAGCTCCTCGAATGTGCAGCGGCAGGAATGTCTCTCTTCAAAGTCCAACAGTAATCGGCCATCATGACTGCCTCCCACCGTCCCTGATACCTGGTCTCCATCTCCTTCATGTCTTGATGAAATCTCTCCCCCTGCTCGTCGCTCATTGATCCCAGATTCTCAGGAAACCGATCCATGTGTGAGAATAGGTAGTGCATTTTGATGCTCATG
>NC_051390.1:34052167-34054667 GCF_015228065.2 Penaeus monodon
GTGTGTGTGTGTGTGTGTGTGTGAGTGTATATATATATATTATATATATATATAATATATTATATATATATATATATATATATATAACTATATATATTATATAATATATATAACATATATTATATATATATATTTATATATATATTATATAAGTTAGTATGTGTGTGTGTGTGGATATTTGTATATATATATATATATATATATATATATATATATATATATATATATATATATATATATATATATATATATATACATGTATATATATAATGATGATGATAATGATAATGATTATAATAATATTAATAATAGTAATGATTTTAATAAATGATAATAATAGTAATGATAATAACAACAATATCCATAAACACAATAATAATAATGATAATAATGATAATACCAACAACAATAACCAGAAACAATAATAATATTGATATTAATAAAAATGATAATAATGATAATAATAATAATAATAATGGTAACAGTAAAAAAAAATATGAATACTACTGCTACTAATAGAAATAATTATATAATGATAATAATAATAATGATAATGATAATAATAATAATAATAATAATAATAATAATAATAATAATAATAATGTATTGATAATAACAATAACAATAATACCAGTAATTATAATGATGGTAATGATAATAAGATAATAATAATAGCAGTAATGATAATAATAATAATAATTATTATTATTATTATTATTATTATTATTATTATTATTATTATAATAATAATAATAATAATAATAATAATAATAACAAAACAACAACAGTAATAATAATAGTAATTATAATAGTAATAATAATAATAATAAAAATAATAAGAATAATGATAATGATAATAATGATAACAGAATAACAATAATAATCATGATAATGATAATTCTACTAATAATTATATTATTACTACTACTATTACTTCTGCTACTACTACTATTATTACTACTACTATTTGTACTACTACTAATGATATTAATAATCCTAACATTAATAATAAAGATAACGATAATAATAACGATGATAATAGCAGTAATAATAATGATAGTAATAATAATGATAATAATAATAATAATAATAATAATCATAACAATAATAATAATAATAATAATAATAATAATAATAATGATAATTATAATAATAATAATAATAATGATAATAATAATGATAATGATAATAACAATAATAATAATGAAAATTATAATGATAATGTTATTAATAATATTGACATAATGATAATAATGACAATAACAAGATCAACAACAACAACAACAACAACAACAACAATAATAATGATAATAATCCCGAAGATGATAATAAAAACAATAAAAATAGTAATAATAGTAATGATAATAATAATAAAAATGCTAAAGAAGCAATAATAAAGTTGATAATAGAAATAAGAATAATAATGATAATAAAGATGCTTAAATGATAATCAAGGAAACAATCAAGCGATGCTTTCAATTTCATATTAGTAAAAATTCGGAAGATAAAAATCACCACAGGTTTTGTCAGAGAGCAAGAATTTTTATCGTTAATAATAATAATGATAGTAATAGTAATGGTAATAATGATAACGTTAATCACAATGATAATAATAATAATAATAATAATAATAATAATGATAATAATGATAATAATAATAATAATAATAACATAATTGTCTTATAGATAGCAGGAATCTTAATTGTTGTGTTCATACCTTTCAAAAGATCATAGACAGTCAACGGTATGGTCAACTATTAAATAATCTCTTTTTATATGAAATTGCTGCTCTGATAAAACTGTATTAATTAAAGGATAATCATTAAAACGAATATAAAGATTTTTTTTTTTATAAATCATTATTCTCATGTCAATATACACTACGAGATATAACCAAGTAAACCGGAAGAAAAAAATTGAATCATTCTGCGTTATTTGATGCCCAAGCGGTTTAGAAAAAATACCCCCCCCCCACACACACCCCGTCTTCCTTCTCGTTTTATTTCCCTTTTCTATGATGAACTGCGCCGGACACAAAACTATGTGGAGCTACGGCAGAGAGCGGGAGAGAAAGAGAGAGAGAGAGAGAGAGAGAGAGAGAGAGAGAGAGAGAGAGAGAGAGAGAGAGAGAGCGGTAGATAGATAAATAGACAGATAGATAGAGAGACAGATAGATAGATAAATAAATAAATAGATAGACAGATAGAGAGAGAGAGAGAGAGAGAGAGAGAGACAGACAGACAGACAGAGGCAGAGAGAGACGAGAGAGCGGTAGATAGATAAACAGACAGATAGATAGATATAGAGAGATATAGTGATAGATAGCGATAGATAGATAGATAGAGAGAAAGAGGGGTAGAGGGAGAGCGAGAGCGAGACAAACGGAGAGACAGACGGAAACAGAAAGAGAAAACAGCAGAGAAACAAAGGTCCGCCGTTGACTGCCGACCGTGATGGACTACCAAGTGTCTCCCTTCGAGGTGTCTGGTCGCCAGCCTAT
>NC_051390.1:34066573-34069073 GCF_015228065.2 Penaeus monodon
ATATATATATAAAATGATTGAAAATATATAGATAGATATCTATATTTTGTGTGTGGTATGCATATATGTGTAAATGGTTTTTATAAATATATTATTATATATATATAATAATTAATATTATATAATATAAAATAAATAGATTGAAGATATTAATAGTTTGCATATATATTTGTGTGTGTGTATGCATATATGTGTATATGTGCTTATATATATTTTATATTATATTTATTTTTAAAATTTTATTTATATGTGGTGTGTGTGTGTGTGTTGTTTTGTGTGGGTGTTTTTGTGTGTGGTGTGTGTGTGCGTTGTGTGTTTTATTTTTATGTTTGTCTGTGTGGCACCGGGTTAGCTTCCGTCTAGCAATCTTGCTGACCTCGTTCAAACCCCACACCGCCATTGGGGGGAAAACCCTTTGGTCTTTCTTTCCACAAGGGGGTAGTTCAAACCGGTACCCCAAAACTATGAATAGCAATTGTACCAAATGAAATTAACTAAAAAAGCAAATAATAATAGAAAACTTTCTCTTCCTCTCTCTCTCTCTCTCTCTCTCTCTCTCTCTCTCTCTCTCTCTCTCTTTCTCTCTCTCTCTCTATTTCTCTCTCTATCTCTCTCACTCACTCTCATGCTCTTTCACTCTTTTTCACTCATTCTGAAGATCTTTCTCTTCCTGTCCCCTCTCTTTCAAGCTCTCTCTCTGAAAGTCTTTTTCTCTCTCTCTCTTTCTGACCCCCCTCTGTGCCCCCCCCCCCTTTCTCTCTCTCTCTCACTCTCCTTCACTCTCTCTCAGACGCTCTTTTTCTTCCTACCCCTCACTCTCCCTTACTCTCTCTCTCTCTCCTCTCTCTCTCTCTCTCTCTCTCTCTCTCTCTCTCTCTCTCTCTCTCTGTCTCTCTCTCTCTCTCTCTCTCTCTCTCTCCTTCCAAAACCTTCAGACAGGAGGCGTGTGAATCTCATCGTGTGAATCTCCCTCTGCATGTTCAAGAGCGAAGCAACGTTATAGGAGCAGACAGTGACCGGGAAAACGTTTTATCCCAACGTTTTTACAGTTAGGGATTATAGCCGTCCGTGGTAGTTAGTTCTGGTTGCCGAACGCCTCGATGGAACACGAGGCAGGTGAGAGCTTGTTCTGTGCGAGGCGTTCACAGTTCGTGGTCTTAAGGGGCGAAGATTAGATTTGTATGTTGTCTTGTGATGACGTTGTTGCTGGGATCTTTATTTATGGCGTAATTATAATTTTGATATAGCGATATCATGCTTGTTCATCGGGTTTTTTACATCTTTTTGGGAAAATTTATGATATGATAATGCCTATGAAGTTTAATGCTAGGAAAAGGGGGGAAAGGGGGAGAACCCCAGAGGAGGGACAGACAAACTGAGGGATATACAAAAAAAAGGACGCATGGTTTACTGATGCTAGCCAAGCAGCAACCGCCAGATGAAAAAAGTAATATATTTGAAAAAAAGATAGTGAAAGACAGTGATATTCCATTTTTCTGGTCATGATCAACGCCATGCCATAAATCTAAGATTTCCACTTTGACCTTGTCATACAGTTCCAGACGACCAGAATGACAGCGGCAGATGACTCCACACTCTAGTCAATCAAGGTAGAAAAACTATAACTGGTCCACACTCAAAATAAAACAAAAACTGAGAGAAATAGAAAGGAAACAAATACAATATCTGATAAGGAACCCAGATCTGACATCCGAAGAAATATTAGCATTGCCAACGATGCAGATTATAGACGTTAACATCCTGCTTATTGTAAAACCCGGTCGTAAAATTGGAATTCATCTGTCTGTTTTTTGAGAAGGCAGAGGACCAGTTCCCTTAAAGAGAAATTAGACGCGATGCCCGTAGTAAAGCATCTTATTCTCCAAACAAATGAGTCACTTAACGTTTCGATAAGCAGTCCGATTCCAATTCTTGGCCAAACCGCCGACCGACTCTGCCATCGAAGAGGATTCGAACCTTACCTTTAAATAAGGTTTTTTGATCCTCCGATGTTCTGACCGCCCGGAGAAATGAGTTGGATTCCATAGAGTCTTCGGTTCAAGATTGGAAACGATCGAATTACATATGGGAGAGAACTCGCATTCCTTTGCCTGAAGGACCTATGGTTTGGAGGGACCTCCTTGCGTTGGGTTACAGTCGTGGAAATTGTAGAAAAACGGATATGATATCCTCTAATGCAGTCGTAATCAAAAGCCATTACGAGGGGGCTTCTCGACGAAAATATAAAACGGAATTTGGTGAATTTTCGATGGCCTCAGTATTGCTATTAGTACTGAAATTATTTAAGAAAAACAAAAGCAAAACTTACCAATATAATGGTCACACACATCAGCAGAATTAACAGACACAGACCTGGGTTTCTGAACCTCGTGTGCTGCATCCGCTAAACCTCCATCCTACTACAAAGTGTGTTCAGCTAATTTCCTCTTCGAGAGCATTAATAAGAGTTCCTCGGTCTCCATTGTGCATCCTGCTACTT
>NC_051390.1:34077135-34079635 GCF_015228065.2 Penaeus monodon
TTTTAATTTTAATAAAAAATTAAAAAATTTTAAAAAAAACCCATTTTTTTTTTTTTTTTGGGTTTTTTTTTTTTTTGGGGGGGGGGGGACAAACCCACATAATATAATATATATATAATATATATATTAAAATATATAATTTTTTAATTTGAAAAATTTGCCCCCCACACAAACCAAAATTATTTTATTTTTAAATTTAATATTAAAAGTATTTTTTAAAATTTACTTACTTTAGTCATCTCCTTAAAAACCCGGAAAAAACCCCAAACCCCTCCTCCCCAAACCCAAACCACAAAACCTTCCCAAAACACACCCCCCCCCAACCCCAACCAACCCCACACTTATGATTTTAAAATTTTAAAATTTATATATATATATATATATATAATATATATATATTTTATATTTAAAATTATATATAATTAGAAATTATAATTATATATATAATATTTATATATATAATTATATATTTTATATATAAAATTATATATATATATATTATTATTATATATTTATATTATTATGTATATATATAAATATATAGATAGATATTAATTATATATATATTATAATTATATATAATATTTTAAGCCGGCCGAGTAGAGGCATCAAATTCAGGTTTCGAGCCACCAGCCGGGGTTGCCCGGGCGGTTCAAAAGCCCCCTCCAGGGGGTGCCCAAACCAGCACGGGCCCCCAAACCCCCGAAAAACAGGGTGTTAAAAAAAGGTAAACGGATTCCAAAAAAAGGAACGGGGACCCTAAGGACTCCCCAGATAAAACCAGAAAACACTTTGAATCAAGGGTTTTAAACGGGTCAAACATGAACCTACCGTTAAAAAAATATTAATTTTTGTACTATATAATGTATATATATAATATTAGTGTTGTGTGTGTGTGTGTGTGTTGTGTTTTGTGTGTTGGTGTGTGTGTGTGTGTGTGATGTGTTGGTGTGTGTGTGTTGTTGTCTGTGAGTGTCTGGTGTTGTGTGTATTATGTGTTGTTGTGTGTGGTGTCTGCGGGGTGTGTGTTTATATAATAATTGTGTGTGTGTTGTGTGTGTGTGTGTGTATGTAAAAGTATTGATGTGTGTGTGTATAAAAATCAAACCCCGCAGACAACACACAACCACACACACCACAATTTAAGTAACACACAAACAAAAACACCCAAAAAAACAAACATTCACAACACCTACACAACACCACATACACACCCCCACCACACACACACACACTCACACACTCCACACACGCTCACAAACACACACACACCACACACACACACAAACACACACACCCCCACACACAACCCCACACACACACACCCCACATATTATACCACACACACACACCGAACTCACCACACCACAACATATTACACCACACCACGCAGACCTCATACACACACAACCCCACACACACAAACACACAAATATATTATATATTATTTTATAATATTATAATATATATATTTATATATATTATATTAATATTATAACATATATATTTATATATAATAATATATAATATATATATAATACCTAACATTATTAATATGTATATATATTATTAAAATTTTATATTATAATATATATATATATAAATTATATATATATAATATTGTGTGTGGGGGTTGTGTGTGTGTGTGGTGTGTGGTGTTGTGTGTGTTGTGTGTGTGTTTTAATGCACACACAAAACCACACAAACACAACTACACACACACAAAACCCCCCCACACCACACCACACACACCCACACCCACCAACCACACAACCCCCACAGCACACACACACAAACAAACACACCCAACAGTACAATAGATGTATTTAAATATATGTGTATTATATATATATATATATTACACACACACACCACCACGCACACACACACCACAAAACACCACCACACACACACCACACACACACACACACAATTTTTATATATTATTTTATATTATATTTATAAAAAAATGCATATATAGTATAGGCACACCACACACACCCACACACACAACACACACACACACACACCAAACACAATATATATATAATATTTTTTATATTTAATTATAAAATATATAAAAATATGCATATATTGTATAGGCACACACAACAACACACACACACACCCACACACAACCCACACAACACACACACCATAATATTAATATATTTGTGTGTGGTGTGTGGTGTGTTGGTGTGTGTGTGTGTATGTGGGTGTGTGTGTGTGTGGTAAATGTATGTCGTGTGTGTGTGTAAAAGATACACTCACATACAAGACCACACACACACACACCCACCCACACACACACACACACCACACACAACACCACACCACAAAAATATATTAATATTATAATATAATATATATATTTTATAATAATATTATCTATATTATATTTTTTGTATATATATTTCATATTATATAATACATAATATATATAAATATATAATATATAAAAATATATTGTATATGTATTTATATATATAATATATATATA
>NC_051390.1:34087135-34089635 GCF_015228065.2 Penaeus monodon
TTTGTGGCTTTGTGAGTGAGTGAGTGTGTGTGTGTGTGTGTGTGTGTGTGTGTGTGTGTGTGTGTGTGTGTGTGTGTGTGTGTGTGTGTGTGTGTGTGTGTGCTGAGGCAAGGAAAATCTCTGTAAAGAGAGTAGGGTCTAACTGTAAGATAACTAGAATAAAGAATATACAATAAGATGATTACACTTGTGTTTGGATAGCTGGAAAATGTTCTTGGAAAAAGTTGGACATATATAAAATGTTTTTACTGAACGAAAACAGTGTAGGTTAATTAGAAAAATGTACAAAATGTGTTTTGAAAGCGGAACTAACAAGGGAAATTACAACTCGGGTAGAGAAAGATAAGGAGAGGAGAGGAGAGGAGAGAGAGAGAGAAAGAGAGAGAGAGGGGGGGGGGGGGAGGGAGAGAGAGAGAGAGAGAGAGAGAGAGAGAGAGAGAGAGAGAGAGAGAGAGAGAGAGAGAGAAACATACCGAGAGAGAGAGTGAGAGAGAGAGAGAGAGAGAGAGAGAAAAACAAGCAGACAGGTAGGCAGGAAGACAGACAGAGGGTGATTGAAATAGACAGAGAATGTGAGAAAGAAGAAGGGAGAGAGTTGAGGCGAAGAGTTGAAAATTAGTTTACTACCCACTTACGCAGTCATAAATCTAGAGAGAAGAAATGGGCGAATAAGAAGAAAAAGGGCTTAATACCGAGGAGCAACAAGCATCACAACCCTAAGAGTGAACGTTTACACAAAGCAACTTTAATTATACAGCGAGGTTTAATGATGAAGAAAAGAAGAAAAATGTCGACTACCCCTTGATCTGATACTTCATCAACTTTCGGAAATAAAAATAATACAAGCAATCATCATATTCTGCGAAAGTAATTATCTTACATGCGTGACTATCTACGATCTATAAAAAATCATAATAACAACAACAATAACAAAAAATATACAATAATTCCTAATGCACGCAACTTACAGTGCGTCTCTGTATAGTCATCTACTTCGGGCCTGAAAGACGCCATTTTCCTCACTCTCCGTCGCCCTTTCAGACGAGCAGTAATTATGTTGTCGTAAAAATGCAAGGTAACTCCGACGACGACCGAAATTGTGTCGCTATATATCCATAGGCAGAAAGAATGCACAGTTACATCTATATACGTCAGCTTATCTCATATTGCTTGTTGAGTATTTGGGACCATTTTTAGGCCTGTGTTTAGAAATGTGTTTAAGAATGTCATTGTTTAAACGTGGACACTTTTACAAGTTAGGATATGAAGTCACGTGACTGTACATTTGCTTCCTTGTTTATGATTGGTCAGCGCCCATGGCAGTTTCCCGGATGTGGTGATGAAGGGAGCGATATGATTGGTCGCTAGGTGCACCTGTCGCCCAGTCCGTGTGTCATTACCGCCAATGTTGCCGAACGTAGCTTTGTCATTCTTAAATAAATAATAAAATATCACACATGCAGCAGTTTGCATGGCTTAGAAATGTACAGGAAACAATGACTAGGATTCTAAAATATTAATAGCGTCCTAAATACCATCTAAATGAACGGCGTTAATTGAACATAAAATATTTTGATAAATATCTAGTGTGGCACCTGTATTCGCAATATCCACATGTCATGCTCTCAGGGCAAACAAAATGTTACGTCTATAATTTACTTAATTCCGTCGTTAATTTCCGCCCAGCTGACGCTCTGGGTCTACACTTCTATGTTTCTAATGAAGAAAATTACACTCACTGAAGAAGGGAGAAATCATTAGGAAGATGCACTCAAAGATATCAACAAATGCATTATCATTTTTCCAGCGGGGGTCATAATGGAGATGGAGCGACTACCCCCCACCCCCCTTAGGCTCCTCTCCCTCAACCTCCCTTAGGCGACTTTCCTTTCTCCCCTTCAGGCAACCCCTATCCACATAATTCACTCTAGTTTTACACTATTACAGACCTGCACTATACTTTCAGGCGAGGCAGCTATGTTCATATCCTCATCCCCATTCTCTCTCTCTCTCTCTCTCTCTCTCTCTCTCTCTCTCTCTCTCTCTCTCTTTTACCTTGTTCTGACGCAAGTAATTGTGCACTCGCAGGTAATTTGATGATGGAGACAATACTCCGATTCGTAATTGGAGTCACATCTTTGCCTTTTTATATCTACCATTATAATGGGGATGATAATTTCACCATTAAGAAGATTGTGCGTTAGCCATGAATGTGGTCTGTTTTAACATTGTATATAGACAATAATGATCAATATAACACTTGAGAGTCCCATGTTCATTATAATGTTGTGTGAACCAGCACTTACTGATAAGCCGATGGCGTGGACAGGTCGAACGACTTGGCTATTAGCGTGCACTGGATAAGACATGGGAATCTCTAACACCAAGGACAGTATTGCTGGTGGTTAGCCTCAAGGCGGCTGGTTGCTTTATGTGCAAATTAAAGGCGATACAAGTAAGAGAGATGATTATTATGATTTAATGAAGAATGATATCTGTA
>NC_051390.1:34097135-34099635 GCF_015228065.2 Penaeus monodon
ATAATAATGATAATAATGGTAATATTAAGATTAATAATGATGATGATGCTGTCAAATATAATAACGATAATAACGAACTGAGGTAAATGCAGTAAGGAGAAGACAAGAATCAGCAATAACTCCAACACTAATTCGTGCTATTGTAGACAGACAAGAAGTAACGACTGCATAATTATGATAAGTATCTGTTTATCGTATCTTTGCTTGATTTTTGTGTGCGAAAAGAGGGGATGAAAGATAGATGAAGCAGTAAAGGCTTCCTCGTGGAAGGATTAGAAGAATAGATAAGGCCGTATACACATAAAAAAGAGGAATAGTAAGTCGGAAAAGATGAGAGTGAACACGAAGAATATAGTGTAATGAGATGCAGGGGAGTAATCAAGAAAATGAAAAGAAACAAAGAAGAGGAGAGAGAAAAAGTGGGCAGAAATAACGACAAAATGCACTGCTTATGAAAAAGGATCCTCCATATAACTTCATATAACAAAGCCAACCGATCATAAACAATGGAATTCAGGAAGCCAAAGAATTCGGCTTCATCGAGTGATCTTTGAACCTCTTGTTGTGTGCTGATCAACCAGCCTTTCTCAGGATGATTTACGATATCCTTGACATCTTATTCAGGCAATTGAGGGAAGTTTCGATCGACACAAATCAATCGAGATTCATTGAACGTCAATCTCGTCATTGAAAGTAACTTTCCTCTACTTATTTTTTTTCTATTCGAACGATTAGATTCACGTAAGAGAAGTACAGGCCGTTCTCTTTCTTCAAGCTCACCCTGCTCTTTCTACTCTTTGATCTCCGTCATTTCTGACTTGAATCAGGGTAAACTCTACCGCGTACGTGTCACACTGGGCGACCAACAGCGACCTGGACTCTTTTAGCTCTAACTCAGACCACCTCGAGCAGACACGTGTCTATATACAGACAATAAGAAAGTGCGAGAAGATGGCCGGAGTGGTCTCGAGGGCGTTCGGATACAAAGGAGACAAAGGCAGAGGAGACTGCATGAAGTCATCGTAATTTCAAGAGTCTCGTCGGCGCTCTCACTCAGTCCTCTTTTGCCTTCTTGCATTCATCCCTTCGACGCCCACCTTGCGTTCGATCCCTCCTCCACTCTCTCTCCCATCTTTTCGTTATCTACGTTTTACATTTCCCTAAAAAGAGTGGGATTGTCCTTCTGTCTTTCTCCTTCCCAGCTACTTGTTATCATGCTTATTTTACCATATTCTCTCTGTCATCTTTCTATCCTCTCTTATCTACGTCCTTTTTAATATAACATTCATAGAGTAAAAAGTTTTATTAACTTCATCATCTAAAAGAAATGTTAAAAAAAGTCAGATATTTTGTACCTTTGAATTCATGATATGCATGACAACTTTATCTTTGAGTTATTTCTCTATCTACATTGTTTTCTCTTTTTTTCCCATTTCCCTTTTCACGTGCTTTTTTCGGTGCTCCACTTAGTTTTCTTTATCTCATGGCGTTACGTTTCCTTCTTTTATTCATGGTTTATCGTCTGATGTATCTCTTTTCTGATAATCCTTTTGTTCGTTCTTTGCTTTCTTTGTGTTATCACTTTTAAGTTTCTTTTCTTTTCTCGAATAGATTTTTTCTGCTCCACCCATTCTTCTTATCCCTTATGCATCTCCCCTTCTTCTTTGCCTCTTCCACTTCCACACCCATTCTGTTTACCCTTTGCTCCAGTCTTTATTATCTTTTCCATAAGTCCTTTAATCTTCCTTTCCATGCACGCCTTCTCCTCTTCCGCCCCCGTCCCTCCCCCCTTTCCATCCATCTTCCTCCCTCTTCCCACCCTCGCACCCACTCCTCCAACCACCCACAATAGAGACGTACCACCTCTTGTTAAGCCAACGTAACAAAGATCCTGACTGTTTAATATCCAATAACTTATTTACCCGCCACCACCTCTGTTTTGCATACACGGGCGTTTGGCTACCAATAAAAGTCGCGGCGACCCTTTGGTGACTAGTCGTAAGGCCCAACATGTCGTTAGGTTAATGAAGATTCTAGGCTCTCAGATACCGCCCATTTGTATGCAAAATCCAAATCACGTTTTATCCCGCGCTCGGCTCTTCGGTCGGCTTGAAGGTTCCATACGTCTTGGAAGGAGGCGAGGAGAACAGGAATGAAGTGTTGAAAGGGAGAGAAGAAAGAGAGGAAGAATCAAGAACGGAAAGGAGAGGGAAAAAAGGAAGGACATCGGAGGGGAAAGGAATGAAGGAAGAGGAAACGAGAAGATATAATAGGCGAAAGAGTAAAATGTAAGAGAGAATTGGAAAAAAAGTAAAGAGTGTAAGGGAGCAAGAGGAAAAGGTAAAGGATGAAGGAAAAAGAAGAAGAGCAGGAAAGGCAAATGTAGAAGGGAAGAGAGCGAGATTGTTGGAGTTTAAAGGAAAAGAGAGACCAGGTGGGGAAGAGAGAGGAGACGATGGGGATGAGAATGAATGACGATGGAGGAGAGGCAAGAGGATAA
>NC_051390.1:34117135-34119635 GCF_015228065.2 Penaeus monodon
TTCTATATTTGGAATCTAAGGTGCCCTTCTGTTAAAGTTCAATGATAGGAAATGAAAACAAAACAAAGCAATCTGTTAATTCGAGGATTTTAAAGATATGTACCCCCACCTTTCCTTTACCAAAATGTCCCAAATCGTGCAACATATGTACTTTCTCTAAGCTTGCCAATTTGCATGTGCACCGCCGCGACTTGAATAGTTTTGGAGATACAATCACAGTCTCGACTAGTTTCTCGCTCACTCGACTTTTTCCTCATCGTTTCGGTCATCTCCTTCATCTAGATATAGCGATGACTCGATGCAATGTTACAGGTTATCTATCAAAGCAAGATGAAGCAATGTGAAAATGATGAGCGCTACTTTATCAAATTGTTATTTCTAATTGCAGTGTGCTTGTGTCCTTATCGCCCTCATCTAGTCGCAACTCGGGCTCGGATTGGCTGTTTGCGGCGCATGCTCGGTCCACCCCCTGCCGCGCCCGCCAATCACAGATCTTATCACCAGTGGGCGGAGTCGACACATGGGCGGGATTCTGCTGTGCACGAAAGCGAGAATGGGAAACGAGAAAAAAACGTTATATTCGAAACTAACAACACCCTCTCTTAGCATCATTGTCTTCGTCTTACACGCTTTTGAAGTTGCCTCTAGTGGCAATAAGCCAAAATAAAAAATAGGAATGAAAATAAAGGCACAAAGAAGCACTAAGAAACGTCGGTAGATCCGGCCGACTCACATGTATGGTTCGTGCAACTGCCACTAGGCGGCGCTGGTGTGGTCTCGATGGGGCGGCGAAGATAGTGTTATCAGAAAGCAGGTTATCTACCATCTCCACGCTGTGATAACCTCCTCTCTCATTATTACCAAAGAAAACAAACACCCCGCCAGCCAGTATGGTCTCCTATGGACAAGGTGAAGGAGCGACTAATGTGTGAGGGAGCTACGAGGCGTTGTGTGTGGTGCGTTGCGGCTCGCTAGCTCAGGCCCACCTGAACGCGTTTTTGTCTTTAGGGGCTCGGGTCAAAGTGCGTTCGGATTTCGCCGTCGTAACCCTGCGTTCTTCGTCAAAGTGCGCCAGCGAGTTTACGGCCGAGTGGGGGCAGGTGCTTCCGAGGAACCTTACGTGAAGTGCCACCGCTGCCCCCTTCCCCCTTCCCTTCCCCCCTCCTCTCCCACCCCCAACAATGCCGGGGTCATCCCTCCGCACACTCACATAGCGTCTCGGGCCAGTGGACATAAGAGCGACAGTCCCGTGGAAGCAACTTGCGCACGAGCACTTACGAACACCCAGGCCAAAATATTCGTAAAAGCTTCAAGGGCCCTCAGTAAATCAGTTCGGGTCAAGCGGTGTCGGACAGTGCCTAGTGACCAGTGTCACCTTGATTAGTGCCATCTTAACGCCTTTGTTTGTTGAAAAAAAATATTTGGTGCCGTTCAATGAGTCCACTTTAATCGAGGACCAAATGATATAATGGTAAGCATGTGTAAGGGATATCTGCTTCGTTGTGTAATAGTATTACCTTCACTGTAATTCCAATAATTTGTACACCGCCTTGTAGATTACCTGGTTCTCACCTATCCGCCTTCCCGGCTGTGTGTACCATATGTATCAAACATCACCCAAATTTATCTTTATACTATCACTGTTAATGTTTTTATTTGTGTTTTGGCTGTGGGTTTTCCTCCCGCTTTTGGTGATTTTCGTCGTTGTGATTAGTAGTAACGTAATATGTGTTATTATTATCGTTATTGGTATTGTTATGCCAATCATTGGTCCTCTTCCAGTCATTACCAGCTTTATTGTTATTTCTACTTTTAGTGCTTTCTCTGAATATTGCCAATGATATAATTGCAATCATTATTATAATACTTTTGGTATTATCGATAATATTATCATTATAATGATGATAATTCTTAACTAGTGTTGTTTGCGTTATTGTTGTTGTTGTTGTTGTTGTTATAATAATAATTGTTATTATTATGATCATTATTATTATTATCATTATTATTATTATTATTATTATTATCATTATTATTATTATTATTATTATTATTATTATTATTATCATTATTGTTATTTTATTATTATTATTATTATTATTATCATCATCATCATCATCATCATCATCATCATCATCATCATCATCATCATCATCATCATCATCATCATCATCATCATTATTGTTTGGGTTGGTGTTGCTGTCGTTAGCATTGTCATTATTAATATTGTTAGTGTTATTGTTGTTATCAATATTATTACTGTTATTACTGTTATTATCATCACCATCATTATTAGCATTGTCATTGTCATTAATGCTATTATTACTATTTTCATTGACATTATTCTTATTTCTAATATTATTGTGGTTATTATTATCATTAATGATATTATTATTGTTATTATTATATTCACTATTTTTATTATTATTATTATTATTATTATTATTATTATTATTATTATTATTATTATTATCATTATTATTGTCATCATCATCATCATCAC
>NC_051390.1:34127135-34132135 GCF_015228065.2 Penaeus monodon
GTGTGACGCACATCCCTCTAGGGAGCTGGGCAGCGCCCGGGGGAGAATGCAGCCGTTGATTATAACTTTTCTATCTGGCAGACATTATCGAAAAGAATATCTATGCGATAATATAAAATGGTATTTTTCTCTTTCTTTACACACACGCACGTGTACACTCGCATGTGTACACTCTCACATACATCTACCCATACACGTACACATATCTTCTACCCACTCTCACACACATCCATTACTCTTTGTGTTTATAGTTACCATATCCCCTACTTAACATATATTGTTACAGTATATGGCAAAACACATGTGGGCGCATCTCCTTACTCCAATGGATTCATTAATCAACACACCTAATAATTGTACGCGCTATCAAACCTGTGATGACATGTGATAATCGTTCTAACAGAGGACTTTCATCGTTATTACCTGAATTATGAACTATCTGCTGCCTGCTTAATGGAAATTGACAGTTGCTATCTAAGTCGATATTGGTACCGCTAATAAAAATACTGAGTGCTTAACGGTAATACTCGTATTGTAAATAGATATAAGTAATATTGATTATTATCGTTATGATAATTGTAGTAAAAAAAAACTAATGCATATGAATTTACTGTAAATATGTGCATTAATTTCATAAATTTGCTTATTTTTACTTAGTCATTTACCTCAAAAGCTATTATAAATGTAAGTATTGATACGAATTGCACATATAAGTGATAAACTAAATAAATGCCTAAATAAATGTAAAAGTATACACAATAGAGGCAGATGATCATGATAACAATGATGGTGAGAATCTTTTTTATCAGTCTATCGTGATGAAAGAGACTTTGGACAAGAATGACAAATGACTGTCATTAGAATTAGTATTAGTTAGCTCTGGATGCGACAATAATGAATGATGATAATAAACAGGATAGTGCTAGAGACAATAATCCTATCAATGATTGGTATATAGAAATAATTATAAAATAGACCATTAAATTAACGAAGATGGTGATTACTCCAACGTGCTGAAAATTAACGAAAACAGAAAAGATGCAGCTATAACGTAAGACAACACAAGTCTTTCCTATTAATCTGTGAATCTCGTTAGATGTATCAGAATCATAACAGATACACCTTCATGCATTTTGCAATACATGCTTTTATAATCCGTATGTACAACGTGTGTCGTTCCTTTCGTTTATCACTCGGTTTGCTTAAAATGACATTGTCGGTAATGGCAGTAATCATAATCCTAATAATAAAAGGACTAAAAGAGATTGTAAGGACTCCAACAAATATAATAGGAGTAAGAATAAAATTAAGCAAATTGACATCTAACTATAATACATAAGCAAAATGATAAACAAATATTTTTGAAATCAACAAAATGCGGAAAAGGGCCGAAGAGAAAAGAGAAAAGGAACACCAATTTCCAAGTAGCAACAATTGGCACCCTCCGCGGGTCATTATCAGCAGACCCAATGACACTCTGTCACTATCATCATTATCACAATACCATCGTTAGTGACCGAGGTCTCTGCATTACAAGTCGCGATTAGGCAAGACTTTCAAGATTTGGCCGAACGCATATTACTTCCAGAAAGGATAAAAATCAGTGGCACTTGTATTGGGCAGATATTCTTCAGTATTTGTAAAGAAGGAGAATAGGAGGAGGAAAAAATATGATTGCATTAAAGCATGTGCGGTCATTCAGCGTGGAAAACTAAGTGATTTAGCAGAGGAACGTGCGCCCACTCTCACAGCTGTTGCTACACGCTCTGCCGAGATATGTGGGGCAGTTCGTAGCGCTAACACAACTGCTTCCAGTATTTTCTTACATAATTATCAGCATCTACTTCACAGCTGGGATTGCTGCTGTCTCCATAATCGTGCTTGTACACATATGTAAAGAATATGCAAATGCACACACGGGTACAAAGACGCACTTGCATATTCTGCAATACGCAAATATTCGCATCCTCATATATGTAACTGCGGTCACGGTAATCCAAATGAGCAAACATGAGCTGTGGTCATCTCTCTCTCTCTCTCTCTCTCTCTCTCTCTCTCTCTCTCTCTCTCTCTCTCTCTCTCTCTCTCTCTCTCTCTTTCATTCCCATCATATGTATATCTACATTTTGATCTCTATCTTTCAATCTTTATCTACCCACCCCGTCCCTCTTCTCTCTCTCTTCTCTCCTCTCTCTCTCTCTCTCTCTCTCTCTCTCTCTCTCTCTCTCTCTCTCTCTCTCTCTCTCTCTCTCTCTCTCTCTCTCTCTCTCTCTCTCTCTCTCTCTCTCTCTCTTGCTCGCTCTCTCTCTCTCTCTCTCTCTCTCTCTCTCTTTCTCGCTTTCTTTCACACACACACGCACACATTCAATCTCTCTCTAATTCTCTTCTTGCATCTGCCTCTCTTAATTTGTCTGGCTGTCTCTGATTGTGTTTCTCTCTGTCTTTCTCTTTCTATGCCTGCCTATCTATCCATCAGCTTCTCTCCCCCCCCCTCTCGCACAGAAACTGTCGCGCTCCTTAACAACCCAGCCTCATAACAGAGATCCTTCAGTAAGGTCATCCAGTCTCTCATCACCACGAACTATCATTAGCCTCAACACCATCATTTGCAACACCAACATCAACACCACAAGAACAACACACTAATGGCCCTGGAATCATCATCATCAGACCTGTCACTACCGTCATTAACCGTGGCATATCAACACCCGTGACTGTTAGGGTCCTGCGTGGCACTGTGTAAAGGACTCCCCCTCCCCTTCCCTTGGGACAGCGTATGGTGATATTGTTCTGTGTGTAGCGTAAGGAGAAGCCCTTGCGTGACACTTTATGGGTCTCGCTTAGCACTTACGCTGCAGGATTACCTAATAACAAAATGATTTCTGTCTGGCCCCTGTTCAGTGAGTTGGTCTGGCTCCTGTTCTGATGGCTTCGGTTATTTGTCATTTCCTATCTGTCTTTCTTCTTTTATCGTCCGATTGATTTATCTCTTCTCTTCTTGTTATCCTCGTTTGGTAGTCATTATGTTATTCTTCGTTCTCTGTGTAACCTAATCTCCCAGCCATGAAGCTTAACTGTCTTTGTATTTCCCTGTGACGCTAAAATCTCAACTAGATGATTCAGTGTTAGCAACAGTCAATGAATGTGTGTTGAATGTGTGCGCTCTCTTGTGTGCGTGCGTGTGTATGTGTATGTGTGTGTGTGTGTGTTTGTGTGTGTGTGTGTGTGTGTGTGTGTGTGTGTGTGTGCGTGTGTGTGTGCTTGCTATTATGTGAATCCCACCAATATCCATAAATGCGTATTTACAATTATCATTACAACAAGCATTCATCCTAGAGAAAGTTATACTTCGTCCCTGTCTTTGTTTCTTACTCATATCCGGAAAGTATTCGCGTTCCTCATAACTTCACCCTAAATCCTAGAAGTGCGCTGACCATGACAGTTCCTCTGTGGGGTTAGGGCCCTTTCCTTCCGCCAGGGTCACGAGCCTACATATTGGCCGGGATCCTCTCCAAAGGCACGTTCTCCTTCGAACAGACCAGCACACCTTCACTTCATATTTCAAACCTCTTGATCTTGTAAGATATACGATAAGAAAAGGCTCAAGTCCGTTCTCTTCCTTCCCCTTCTCTTCGTCGTCCTCCTTCGCCTCTCCTCTTCCTTCCCCTTCTCCTCATCCTCTTCCTTCTCCCTCTCCTCCTCCTCCCCTTCTTCTCATCCCCCGCCTTCTTATCCTCTTTTCCCTCCTTCTTACCTTTTTCCACTAACCTCTCTCTCTTCTCTTCACCTGCACCCCCACCCCTCACCCCTGATTGCCTTAGCTCCCTCTCTCCCCATTGCCTCCATCCCCTCCCCCATCGCTTTCCCCATCCTCTCCCTCTCCCATTCTCTCCTGACTTATGTTGACGGCTTCGACAGAGGTTTATATGCTCTGATAAATTTCGCGCGGACACAAGTTTCATGTATTTTCTTTCGTCTTTCCTTTTTTTCTTTTCTTTCTTCCTTTTTTCACGGCGTCTTCGTCAATATCATGACATTTGAATATTTCTTACATTCTTAATTCGCCAATTGTAACTGTAACTGTTCTTGCAATCATTATCATTACATGTCGTACAAACCCTTTTATTATTATCCGTATCATTGTTATTATGACTGTCGTAATAGTTATTATCATTGTTGCCATCATTATCATTACTTTTACAGTTATTATTATCATCATTTTTATTAGTATTAGTATCATTATTATCATCCTTATTATTACTATTATTATTATTACCAATACTATTATTATCATTATTATTGTTATTATTTTTATTATTATTATTATTAGTAGTAGTAGTAGTAGTAGTATCATTATCATTATTACTTTTATTATTATTATCATCATTATCATCATCGCTATCCTTATCGTTATTGTTATCATTATTACCACTAATATTATCATTTATTTATATTCTTCTTATTATCAATCGTTATAATTGTAATAATACCCATTATAATTGTCGACATTAATGTTATCATTATTATCATTACTACTATATCATCGTCACGACTAGTACCATCTCTCTTTTTGCATTCCTAGAGTTTAAAATTATTACCATCCTAGGGTTCATTCTTGGATATATCACAGGTTCCGGCAAGTGCTAGATTAGCGATAAGGTAGCGGAAGCTGCTATACCTCATCAACATCCGTGTCTTACAGATAGCGAGTGAGATAACACATAACGGTTACACGCCCAAGGGGGGACGCCCACGACCTCTTCTGCTACGCTAGCTGCCACGCCTTCACGCCCACTCCGGCGATGAAAAACTTGTTTGTGATTCTTTAAGGAAACAATACACACACAAAAAATATAACAAACGAAGAGAGAGAGAAAACAAAAATGGGAGTGTGATTTCCTCATTATATTTGTGTGAATATTGTGAAAATCTCTGAATTTATTTTCTTACCTGAAAAATTGAGAGCTAAAAAAATATATATATCTATATATACATAGAGA
>NC_051390.1:34154635-34159635 GCF_015228065.2 Penaeus monodon
TCTCTCTCTCTCTCTCTCTCTCTCTCTCTCTCTCTCTCTCTCTCTCTCTCTCTCTCTCTCTCTCTCATTCATATTCATTCACTCACTCTCTCATTCACTCTCCTTAAACTCTGAATAGAACGTACCATAAGATGATGATATAAGAAGCTACCTTGGTTCCTTTCCACGTACAAGCTCACCGTCTTCAGCAAAGCACCTACTCGAACTACAAATACGTTGGACTACTTCTGATCAAATATTCGAGGGTAAAATGTGTTTCTGGTCATTTTTTTCTTACAATGGTTATCTATTCTCTTGTTTTTCATCAGTAACAGGTACAAAGAAAGGACCAATTCAACAATACAACAACTAGGGCCATTGTTGTCGTTGGGTGCGCCACTTCGTTTGTACGTTTCATTTTACAGTCAATTCACTCGTGTTTACGCATTTGAGGTAAAAATAATGTTGGACTAACTCCATTGTCATTGCCTGCATGCAGTGTAGTCACACTCAAGTTTTCCGAATAATGAATGGAAAACTGCAGAGTAATTTGTTTTTCAGTGCTAAATTGATGCTTTCTATCGACTCTTAACTTTACACAAAGCTTAATATCTTATGAATGCATCAGAGAATTTTATTTAGTCAACAAACTTTGTAAGATTATTATTTTATCCCAGTAAGTGTATTATTTTTATCTGAACGCTAAGAGATATGGTATAAGATATTGAAAACAGTGAAACTGAAAATAATTAGGCAGACCATTAAATCACCCAACTTTTATAAAAACAAAATTTTGTTTACTATTTCTTTTGCCTTCCTTCCTTCCCCTTTCCTTCTCCTCTCATTATCGGTAGTTATTCCTCTTCTGCTCCCCTGCTGCTACCTGTCACTGACGTCCTTCCTTTACTCTTTCACCACTCACGTTCCCTCTTAACCCATCTGCCGCCCTTCTTTCTTTCCCCTCCCCCACCTGTCATATTTCCCTCACCCCCTCCTCTTCCCTTCCTCCCTTCCTCCCTCCAACTCCCTATCCCCCCATTAACCTCCCTCCCTCTCTCCTTTCCGCCATCTCCCTCCATCAACAAGTGCTTCTCGTTATTTTTGTCTGCCTCCCTTTTCCGCTTCTTCATCTTGTTATTTACCTTTCATTATGCCACCTTCAGCTGCTCCTCGTACGCATAAGTGAACTCTCACTCTAAAGGTCTTGCGGTTCTTCTTGTCTCACACCACTATGGCTTTGATCATAATCACCAACCTATCTTTCTATCTCTAAACTCGTTTTGCCTTACAAAAAAAAAGAGACAATAAGAGAAACAGCGAAAACGAGAGAGAGAGAGAGAGAGAGAGAGAGTTAGAGAGAGAGACAGAGACAGAAACAGAGACAGAGACAAAGAGAAAGAGAGAGAGATAAATAAGTGTATAAATAAACTAAATGTAATATCTTACCCTATATCGTCTGCCCTCTTATATGATTCAGCATTCCTACAGGATCATTCTTTTCTCCTTAGAACAGACAGGAAGACAATCCCAAATAGGCTCTTCATTTGGGACCTACACGTTGTCGCGTTGTTTTTGGCATCTCTCGGCTCTCTTTGACTTAAACTGGGCTTTGTCTAGTCGTTTTCATTATATGTTTTGAAAAGTTTCTGCGGATGCGGTTGCAAAATAAAATTCATTATGTGTGTGTGTGTATGTGTGTGTGTGTGTGTGTGTGTGTGTGTGTGTGTGTGTGTGTGTGTGTGTGTGTGTGTGTGTGTGTGTGTGTGTGTGTGCGAGAGAGAGAGAGAGAGAGTTTGCATACGTGTATGAATATATCATTTTTTTTATCTTGTTATATGTCTTATGTGTGTGTTATTTCATTTGTTAACCTAATTATCTGTCTACTTTTTCACCACAAGATAAACACATACCAGCAAAGTTACTCAGATCATTTAGCAAACGTCTCTCTTCCCTGAAACGCCACAACGGCCACGTTCCCCTAATCAATACTCCCGTTTCCCATGATAAAAAGCTCTCCCTACTGAATCCACAATAATAATACCCCAAGCAGAACAAACCCGCTCCAAAGACAACATCCTTATGCCTTCGACGCCATGTCTAACCACCCACTGCGTGTCCCCCGTTCGCCGTCTGTTAATCCTGGCTCGGATATACGCTGACAGAGTTACAAAAACGCGGCTTAGTGTCAGTATAACGGATGTCTCTGACACAGAAGGCGGTCCTCCCTGCCACCCACGACAGTCAGCACGGGTCACGCATCTCACAAACACCCTCTTGAGACATTGTTTTCGGGGGGTGTATGTTTCTCTGAACTGTAACGTGGTCTGAAGTCATCCCAGTGATAATGTAGAGTTTATTTCCCTAAGTGAGAACCCCCTCCCCCCCAAAAAAAAGTCTACGTATATCTATATATAAGAAATAAGTATATGAAATTAATTGTAACTTCATTCCTTGTGTTGTACAATATCTACTCTGCTTATGCTGTTATTGTTGTCATCTTTATAAACATAACCATTATTATTATTATTGCCATCAATACAGCATCCTTATCATCATCGCCGTTAATCATTATCATTAGTACTGTTGTCGTTAATGTTATTCCTATTGTCATTCTCAAAAGCATTACGACAAATACTACCATCATCATCAATGTCATCATTATTATATCATTATCATCATCATCATCATCACTGCCATAATTAACATTATCATTACAATTATTACTATTGCTTTAATTATATTTTTTACGATTATCAATTTTGTTATTATTGTTACCATCATCATCATCACCGTCATTAGTAGTAGTAGCAGTAGTAGTAGTAGTAAAAGTAGTAGTAGTAATAGCAGTATTACCATTATTATTATTGTTATTATTATTTTTGTTGTTATCATTATTTTAATTATTATTATTATTATTATTATTTTAATAACAATAATTTTTATTATCATTATCATTATTATCATTTTTATTATTACTACTAGTAGTAATAGTAGTAGTATCATTATCATTATCATTATTATTACTAGTATTATTATTATAGTTATTATTATTATCATTATTATTATCACCGTTATTATGGTTATGATTTTCTAATAACATTAACGATAATGATTATGATTTGTATATCATCCCTATGATTGTGGCAATGATGGTGATCAATGATCATAATTGCCAATGTTATTACAGAAAGTCAGTTCGCTTTGATCGTCAGTAACAATTACAATGGTGAGTGGAAATGCTGTTTCACTGATCCCTCTAAAGCTTGATGTCGTTAGCAGCATTTTTATTCCTTCTGCATATTTCCTTTCTTCTTCTCCCTCCTCACACCCGCTCTCTCTCTCTCTCTCTCTCTCTCTCTCTCTCTCTCTCTCTCTCTCTCTCTCTCTCTCTCTCTCTGAATGAAGAGTGAGAGAAAAAAGAGGGAGAAAGAGAACTTGTGATATATATATATATATATATATATATATATATATATATATATATGTGTGTGTGTGTGTGTGTGTGTGTGTGTGTGTGTGTGTGTGTGTGTGTGTGTTGTGTGTGTGTGTGTGTTTGTATATAGATAGATAGATAGATAGATAGATAGATAGACAGGCAGATAGATAGATAGATATGTATGTATATATACTTATATATGTGTATATATATATTTGTATACATATATAACACATACATACATACATACACACACACACACACACACACACACACAAACACAAACACACACACACATACACACACACACACACACACACACACACACACACACACAAACACACACACACACACACACACACACACACACACATATATATATATATATATATATATATATATATATATATATATATATCACAAGTTCTCTTTCTCCCTCTCCCTCTCTCCTTTCCATATCCCTTCCACTATCTTGCCCCTCCCCCCTTTTCCCACGCGAACCCAACACCCTTCCCCCGACACGAGCGACCGCCACGAGCCGCACAGACAACCTGGTTACCCACAATGTTATTTAGTGTCGCGTGGTGTCATGCGGTGTCGAATGGGTGTCACAAGGAGGGGCCCTGGGCGATCCGTCGTGTATTGGCGCCGACGACAACAAGAGATGAATGGTGAAGGAGTGGTCCTAGTTTGTCGTCTCAAGTGTCAAATGGTGAGGTCTGGTGTTTGTTTAAAGGGACGTGTGGGGATCCTTTGATCGATAATATGAATAGTGGTAATGACAAAATACATGTGTTTAAAGTGATTATTAGTGATACTGTCGGTATTTGAGGGTAATATGCTGTTTAGAATCATATTTATGATAACAGTTTTAAGGTGTGATTGATGTAATATTTTGAAAAGAATGTGAAATACATTATTAAAGAACATATATGTTAATAATATTAAGCATGATAAAACAAGAAATATACCGGTAAGTCTAATGATGTTATTGTTATTATTATCATTATTATAATTCTATATATGATATGCCTTATCATTGCTCTTGGTAATATCGCCATTATCATTAATATTGTTATCATTATTAACATAAGGATTATACTTCACTTCTTGATTACTTTTATCGTAATTGCTGGTATTCTTCTGATATTTATATTTTTTTCTTTAACAATTACTATTATTACTGCCATTCTCGTTGCTGCTGCTACTATCGTTACAAAGAAAGAAAGCAAAAGAGACAGCCATTTTGTTGTTCCTGCTCTTTAACTCTGCCATTTAAAAGCAAATCAACATCTCATATTGCATAATGACATTTTATCCGAGTCTGGACGAAGCAATCTCGTCGACGCGCCTCACTCCGCACAGTCGTCAACCACAATCCATAAAAGTCGCGGCGAATGAAAGTCACTCCCTTACACTTCGTACCTCCCCGCCCCTTCCCTTTACCTTCTCTCTCCTCTCCCCTCATCCTCTTCACCCTCTCCCCTTCTTCCCCAGTTATTTCCCACCATTTCCCCTCTTCATTAATATCCATTCTCCCCTCTCTTCTTTCCATCTTTCTTCCATTTTCTCATCCTCTTCACTT
>NC_051390.1:34169635-34179635 GCF_015228065.2 Penaeus monodon
CATTATTTTTCATCTTTTTAATGTTCAAAATGATACTGATGATACTGTTCCTTCTGCGTTCTATCCCCTCTGTTCTTTGTTGCTTGATTTCCATATCTCGTACGGTAACCCCAGTTTTAGAGCTGAAATTTGCTTTCTTTAAAATGCCTAATTTTTACCCCTCATTCTTATCATTAACTGCTTCATCTTCCGTTTTCGACTGTTCCCCTCACTCACGTTTCCTTTCATTGCAATCTTATTCGCTGCTACTACTCTTCGTTTCACCTTTTTCCCTCTCCGTGTCCCTATCACCGCCTTCTCTCCCTATCCCTCCTTTCTGTTCCCGTCTCCTTTTCTCGGCTGGCATTTTTCCCTTTCCTTACTTCCCCCATCCTCCTCCTGCCCCCCCCCCCTCTTTCCCTTCCCCCTCCCTCGACCCTCGTGCCCGGTTCCCCTCGCGATGGTAAGTCAAGATAAGGCTTTTCCCCTGTGCTGTTCCTACGCCCTAGTCCTCATGCTCCTTCCTCGCCAGCCGCCCTTAGGAACCCTCTACACAAGTTGTTAGTAGTTAGTGTTGTTAGTACAGCACTTCTCGGGGTCGAACGCAATGTTACTGGGATGTTTGTGCAGTACTTCCCGAGGTCTGCTGTTTGTTGCTGATGCCTGTAAGCCGCTGGGATGTGTTTATTCCTAGAAAATTCATGTACAAGAAATCTGGGTCAAAATGTTTGATTCTTTTAAAGAAGAGCAGTGATCTCTCTCATTCTCTCTCTCTCTCTCTCTCTCTCTCTCTCTCTCTCTCTCTCTCTCTCATTCTCTCTCTCTCTCATTCTCTCTCTCTCTCATTCTCTCTCTCTCATTCTTTCTCTTTCTATCTACTGTATATATCTCTTTCTCTCGCATAATCTTCCCCCTCCTCTCTCTCCCTTCAATTTATTTTTTGTTTCTTTCTCGTAACAGTGATATCAATTTTCTTCTTATCATACAAGCTGAATATCAATTTGATCCAAAAATATCTAGTCGCTTGTCAGAATATATTCCGTTTATATGGCACTCACATTTCAGAGCAAGGACAAAGCGATTAATCCTATATTAACTTAGTCCTATTTTAACTTACCATCATTACATTAAACATCTCCCAATACATTCTATATTTATTCTTTATTCACCCATGTACATATATATATATATATATATATATATATATATATATATATATATATATATATATATATATATATGAGTGTAAGCATATGTGGTATACTACTATGATTAGAATACAACATATACACAAATACAGTAAAAAAAAAAATCAGAAACTCCCGCCGAAAGATCAGACCTCCCTTCGTAGCCATGGAAACGAAAGATTATTTCGAAGACGTAAGGCAAAGCGCCGACGACGCCGCCAGCGTCTTGCTCAGCTGCCGCACATAACATCCAGAAGATGGCTACACAGAGGCCGTCTAGGGAATAGCAAGTGGCACAGAATATATGCAACGATCAACAACAGAAAATAAGTTTGAATCAGTTATCTCCCTCGGCGGGGCATTATTCTTCTGGCCGCCATAACCATTTACGTCATGCGCTCCAGTTCCCAATACTTGCAGGGACATTCGCATGACGTTACCACATTATAAAGAGCAATAGCAAAAAGAGAATCTGTGTCGAATGTTTCTTGCTTAATATTTTTTCTGTTCCCTTTTTTCATGTTCTTTCTTGCTTTTTCATTGCTTTCCTTTTTTATTCTCGTCTTTTTTAGGGGACGGTAAGCGCCGTTGTCATTTTTTCCATAGCTGGAACTAACATGGCTTCTTTTCATCAACCACCCTTTTATGCCAGGAAGGAATGAGGGGATACATGAAGAGGCAGGATATTCAGAGATATCATACATCTACGTACATATCAATATGGATGTCTGTGTACTTGTACACCCTCCTTCCCCTCTAACATTCACGATAGCGTGGAGGGCATCAGATGTTAAATTGCTTTCATTTTTTCACCAGGCTATCACGACACCGATTGCGAAACCCCTAATTTGCATATTGCTAATTATACGAGTGCCGCATTAGGTGCGTGAAAACACGCAATGGTAATAAAAGCTGATGTGCCAATTTTTCGGTTTCGGTACAGCAAAATGACCAATTTAATCTTGAAGATAAATACTCCCGCATGAATATAATGCGCTAACGTCACGTAATGAACAGCGTCAACTCGACGACCTGTCATAATCGCTGAAGTTTGAAGATTGTGAGATAATGGAAGGTACCGGCGAGGCAATTACGTTCACGGTACGCCTGATAGAGGAGCCACACATACCTCTAGAAAGGTCGAGGTTCGCTTCCAAGTGGGAATGCCCTCTTTTATGGCGCTTGATAGCATTTAAAAGTATTAATTGGCACGAGAGTTTAAAAGGACCCCATGCCGCTGGCTATGATGAAGGATATTTTCCTTTTTTCTCTTCTCTCCTATTTTCTTCTTTCTTTTCTCATGTTGCTTCTTCATCATTGTCATGACTATTATCAATACCAAAACACCTTCCTCTCCATTTTCATTGATTTATTTTATGGCTTAATTCTTCATTACCCTTTTCATTTTACACGTTTCTTTTTCATCCTCATCCTTTTCTTTTTTTTCTTCTTTTACTCCCCTTTTTTCTTCCTTTCTTTATATTTGCGTTCTCTGTCTTCCTCACCTTTTGCATTTACAACAATCCCCGCGTAGCCTAATCAGCGCAGACAAGCGCCGCGGAAATGATGAAAGGTTTGTTTCCAATAAGGTCAAATCGCCTCAAGTTCAGCCTTAACCCGTAACAAGGTCAGGGATTGGAAATTCACTTGGAACGGAAGATGCGCACGGAAAACGGCGTAAACTGAATGCTTATGAGATTAGTTTCTTAAGGTTTTTCCTTTACGAATGCTCTCTTTATGTGAAGTCCAATCTAGCTTATTAGTTTACTGAAATTCTTGTATTTAGAAATTTATTTTTCACGTTGCGTTCTGTATGTCTGGAATATATCTGTGTTATATGTTCTACCAAGTTTTCTTTGTTTTTTCTGAGGTTTAGTATCGAAGGCTTTGTTCCTTGTTTATATTCTCGTCGATTCAGTCTTTTTGAGGTTATTTTTATTTATGTTTTTGTCTTTCTCTTGATGTCAGTCTGAGATTCTATCTAACGTTTTATTTCCCTAAGGCTTTGCTTATATATAGCTTTGCTTGGCTACCTATAAGGAGATCCCCTTTTAAACTGAGGGTTTGTCTTTCTGAAGATACGCTTTGTTGTTCTGTTTTCTTGAGTTTCACTTGATCTGAGTCTCCTCTTATTTCTTCTGACATCTTCACCTGTTCTGTTTCATCTTCCAATGCCTTCATCCTCAACAATTCCATCTCTCGTCGATATCTCACTGTCTGTCTATATGCTTTTTACTCGTCTAGATTTTGTCTCTCTCTCTCTCACGTCTCCTTGTTGCTCTCACTTATTCATTCACCTGTCTAGCAAGATGTCACACGCTCCCATCATTCTTCCTTGCAGTATTGCTCAACAGGTTCGCTTTCACATTCATGGCTAGAAATGTCATCCAGTGTTCGGAGCGAGCGCTGTCATAGCAACAAGCACAGCCACCGAGTCCCTTCTTCTGCCGAGCCCTTCGTCCGCGTCTGATGGGCGTAGCCTGCGCCGCCGTCCTCTTTTGTACGCCCCGATGCCTCTGTCTTTATAGCACATCAATCTTGCGGACTCGGGGCTGACGATCATTCTTCTTTTCTCCCGTGTTGTCTATTATCATCACCTGTGTTATGATCTTTCTCTTCGGTTTCTGTTGTCTTTGCTATCTGTTTTTCGCCATGTTTCTTTCTTTTTTCTCTACATCATATATCTATATCTATCTATCTATCTATCTATATATATCTATATATCTATATATATATATATATATATATATATATATATATATATATATATATATATATATATATATATATATATACATGATGATAGCTATATATATGCTAGCTATATATATATATATATATATATATATATATATATATATATATATATATATATATATATATATATATGTATATATATATATATATATATATATAATATACACACACACACACGCGCGCGCGTGTGTGTGTGTATGTGTGTGTGTGCGTATACTTCTACGTATGTGTGTGTGTGTGCATCAGCATTTATGTCTATCGGTATCTGTATCTATATCTGTATGTATGTATATATATATATATATATATATATATATATATATATATATATATATATATATATATATATATATATATATATATATATATATATATATATATATATATATATATGTGTGTGTAGAGAGAGAGAGAGAGATACTTATAAACATAGATGCAGATATAGATACAGATAGACATGAATGCAGATGTATACACACACATATATGCACACGCACACACACAAAAACGTGTGTGTGTGTGTGTGTATGTATGTATATATATATATATATATATATATATATATATATATATATATATATATATATATATATATATATATATATATATATATATATATATATATGTATATATATGTTATATATATATATATATATATATATATATATATATATATATATATATATATATATTTGTCTTCGAGATCAAATCGTGCACATAAAGCCAGTGCAGTCGAGCCAGGTGCTGTGAGAGGAGATTTCGTAAAACAGGTTCAGAATATGTATTACTCGGTCTTGAATCGACAAGTAGCTAGACCAGTTTAGCCCGAAAGGTGTGATTCTATGGTTTGCATTAGCGGTGTGTATATATCTAGGGAAGAATTGGCTTATTGTGCTGAATGCGTTTGTGCGAAGTAATTAAAATGTATTGCTGTGACTGATGGGGTATGGAGTGAGTGAGGAAGAGAGGGGGGGGGGGGATAAGATAAGACGCTTTGTTGTTTCTGTGAAATATGATGGATGAAAAGCTAATTATGAAGTCTTCAGTGTCTTCTTCTGATGACAGGAAAGTAAAGGGGCAAAGTATTCAGAAATCGCAAGCGAGGTTAATCACATACACACAGGTATCCTAAATTCTAGACAACATTGCTAAATTGTTAACGTGTTGGTGAAGTCCAAATATGCAGTTCCCTATGAGAAAACACTGTCCTGTATATTTTAGTGCTAGTTAAGCGTTTTGTGTGTATTTTGAAGAAGGGCATGCGTGGAAATATGCGAAGAAATTCGGGAAACATATGTAAATTTCAAGCATCACAAGAGATACTTAACTAAGTACACGAAATATGTATGTATTTTTTACAGCTATCTTCATTATACGGATTCCCAGTAACTTTTCAGCATCAGTTACCTTCCTACAACGGAATAAACAAACAAATAAAATTAATTTGATATAGTGAAGCGAGCCATAAAAAGCTGGCCCTAGAGGAGTCACAGGTTTAACTTGCAACCCAGCGGTGAGATGCAGCGAAGATTAAGTCTTTCTCACTGTTATATGTGACTTAGCCCGATCTTGAACATAGTGGCATCTAGTAGTTAGTGTTCACGTTATGTAGAGTTCGACCCTATTCAGCATATCCGCAATCTCCACGTCGGAGTATAAGTGATATAAGCGATGGGTCGTGCAAGCGTATACGCGATATAAGGTGGTAGTATTGACAAAGGTGAAGATATCTGAAATAAGTGGGGGTGGAGAAGAGGGGAGAGGGGAGGAGAGACAATGTAGGAAGGGGGAGAGGAAATGGGGAGGTAGAGGGAAAGGCAGATAAGGAGGGAGAGGGTACAGGAGATGAGGAGGCAAGGGATGGAGGAGGTGGGGAGGAAAAGAGGTATGAGGGTAGGGGGGTATGTGTCCGCCCTCGTGTATGGCTATGGTTATGGGATGGGATCAGTATGCGACGGTGAACACGCTGAGAGCATATAGCGTGGTGCTCAAACAACCCATGTTATATCGAGATTAGAATGAATGAAATGTTACCATGATGTAACTTGGAAGAATAGAAAGAGAGGGGCGACAGAGGGATATCTACAGAGGGGGGGTGGGGGCGGGAGGGAGGGAGGTCTGAAAGAGAGGGGATAGAGGAAGGCAGAGGAGAGAGAAAAGAGAGAGAGAGAGAGGGAACCTGATGATAAGTGACTATATGAAGATCCCTGATATGACCTCTCGTGCTATATATAGACAACCGAATAAAACAAATGATCAAGTACAATTTTGAGATTCACACGACAGACTTCTTCATTATCTTTTGGTACGTGCAATATTGGCTAAACGTCCATGACACTATTACTTTTACTACCATATGCTAATTTTGTTTAGTATGTACAAGCGAACATTTTTTTTTTCTTTTCTTTTTTTAATTCTTGGGTCTCCATCAGACTACTCTAGAGGCATTTATTTATTTTGCATTTTCATTTCCACTGCATTATTTGAACGGCATGTATAGGTAATCATACAAAGCGTTGCAAGCTGAAAGTCATGGCCCGTTACTTGCAAATCAGGTTTGTTCATTAGGCCATTTGTCTTATCACCCGTATATAATGAATCGCTTTCCGCATTTTATACTGAATGACCCGGTCGGCAGCACGCGAGAATTTCTGCCAGCAGTAAATCGATGCCAATATCCATATCTCACTGTCGATATCTCTAAATTTTGTAAACACATATCTTGTCTGTATAAGATTATGGCTTCAAAAAGAAAATCAAGTGAAATTTCTCGCTTTTGGTTTAGATCATTTATTAGTTATGGGTGAAGATTACCCTGCAACTGTGACAAAAGAATGGACACCGGTTCTTCATTCCCTCAAAAGAAGGAACTGCTACTATCTCTCTCTCTCTCTTTCTCTCTCTCTCTCTCTCTCTCTCTCTCTCTCTCTCTCTCTCTCTCTCTCTCTCTCTCTCTCTCTCTCTCTCACTCACTCACTCACTCTCTCTTTCACACTTATCCTCCCTTCCTTCATCCCTCCCCCGCTCCCTCTTTTTTCCTCTTCCTCCTCCCCTTCTTTCCTCGTCCCCTCCTTCTCTCTCCCTCCCCCCTCATTCCTCCTTTTCTCCCTCCCACTTTTCCCTTCCCCCTCCTCCCTCCCTCTCCCCTCCCCACTCCTTACCTCCTTCCCTCTCCCTCTCCCTCCTTCCTCTCTTCCCTATCTTCCCTTCCCCTCCTACCCTTTCATCCTCCAACACTATCTGCTCCCACAGTGATTGCGGTTGTGTACATGGTGTGAACGAGGTCCGACACTGTCCTCAGGGAATCATGAATATTGTGACGACCGCCAGTTGTTTTGTTATTGTTATTTATTTATCCAATTGTTTCATTTGTTTCTTGTACATCTCCCTTCGTCTTGGACAAGTCAAAGAACTAAACATCCATAACATTTAAGCGACTAGCACAAGGCGTGATAATATGTAATGCTGTTTTCTCCGTGAGTGAAGTGAGTGTGTGAGTTGGGCTGGCTGAGATGAGTAGGTGATTTCGGGTGAGTAGGAGGTGGCCAGGTTCGTGGGCTGGGGGCATGAGTCAGCAGAAGCCCCATATGGTCAGCAATCTACGCCCCTTGCTGAATTATTTATCGAAGTTATCCATGGATCTATTTATTTGCCCTACCAAGCTCTTTATTCATTGGCTGTTTTGAAAGGGGTGAGAAGCTTACTGGGGCATTTTCGCTTAATTGATTTTATGTGCATTGTTTTCCTAGGCCGTGTGAAAGCAATCGTTATAAATCAAACAGGTATTAAATCTTTAGGAATTTATGTTGCAGGGTTAGTTTTCATATAATCTCTCTCTCTCTCTCTCTCTCTCTCTCTCTCTCTCTCTCTCTCTCTCTCTCTCTCTCTCTCTCTCTCTCATACACAAAAACGCACACACACACACACACACACACACACACACACACACACATATATATATATATATATATTATTTATATATATATATATATATATATATATATATATATATATATATATATATATATATTAACATACATACATAACCGACACGTATTAATTCTTCTGACAGATCTATGTTTACCCATCGATGTATTTCTCTACACCTAATCTACATGTATGCACATCACACAGCACTATACCAGTTTCCCCAATAGTCTGAGCATGGCTGGACAGACACAGACAACACAGACACGTCCGGCCCCAGGTGCTCGGACTCCCTCGCCCTGACATCCTCTCGGCCTTCTTGTACTTTCACGATCGCCACAGAGATCTTTGCAACACTTCCTCATATCCGAGGTGCAGTGTGGGCGAAGGTATTTCCTTGTAGCAGGGATAGACACTTGGTTCATGGTCGTAACTACAGGCATTTCCTCGATGTGGGAATGTTAAGTTGGCTGTGATAAGTATGGAGCTTGTCTGCCTTTTTTTCCTTTTTTGAATGTGTATGTGTGTGCTTCTCGTGAAGTCACTGATGGGACCTACTTTGCATCCTGTCGTTGATTTTTTAAATTAATATTCTAAACATTGCCACTGTAGTTGGGAATATTTACCCCTACTTTATAAAGCTGATATTTATCTATTCCAAAAAATACTCCTAAGTAAATATAAATTAGTCACGATTATTATTTACTTATTCATCTATTCATTTCTCTCTCTCTCTCTCTCTCTCTCTCTCTCTCTCTCTCTCTCTCTCTCTCTCTCTAAATATGTGTGTGTGTGTGTGTGTGTGTGTGTGTGTGTGTGTGTGTGTGTGTGTGTGTGTGTGTGTGTGTGTGTGTGTGTGTGTGCGCGTGCGTGTGTGTGTATACATATATATATATATATATATATATATATATATATATATATATATATATATATATATATATATATATATATATGTGTGTATATATATATATATATATATATATATATATATATGTATATATATATATATATATGTATATATATATATATATATATATATATATATAGAGAAGAGAGAGAGAGAGAGAGAGAGAGAGAGAGAGAGAGAGAGAGAGAGAGAGAGAGAGACACACACACACACACACACACACACACACACACACACACACACACACACACACACCACATTTATACATGCTTTACTGCATCTATTTAGTGGACGTGGCGCTCCCCATACTGGATGACCACAAACCGGTATCATTAATATGTAGTATTAAGAGCCTGTTTTATTACTGCATCCTTCACATCAGGTATTACCAGGAATCAAAGATATCTGACGTTACATGAATGAAGAAAGCAAGTGTTGACCACAGGCGTTCGTCTGCATGGGAATGAGTTACTGCATAACGGATTGATGCGCTGACCAAATGTACTGTCACAATAAAGAGAAAACTAATGGTGTAGAAATAGAGATTAGGAAAGCAATGGCACCTGTTGATTATAAAATACAATTTGATACGAATGAGTATTATCCTTGTCCCCAGAAACTAAAGAGACTCTCGTTCTCCCTTCCAGGCCGGATGGGAGGCAGTCCGGTGCGGCCGCACTACCCGACGCCCCTGCACGCGGCCTGGTTCCCCGAGCACTCCAGGGGCATGGCCGTCTCCCACAGCCCCTCGGCCTCGTGGGTACCCCCTCTTAGCTCACGGCCGCCCCCCTCCACGTCGCTCCACCACAGCCATCTCTTCACATTCCCGCCCACGCCGCCCAAAGATGCAACTCCCGACACCATAGGTATGGGCGCCGCGGCTCACGATTACAGCGTGGCCACCTCCACAGGGAGCCACCACAGCCACCAGCCCGCCCTCGACGCGGCCATGGCGGAGCTCAAGTCTCCGCCGCCGCTCCTGCCCGTCCACGCTTCGTCCATGGGCGTGATGGGCGCCTCCAAGCGCGAAGGTAGCGACGAGTACCCCTTATCCTCAGACCCCCTACACATATCCGGCCAACATCCCTCCCTTATCCAGAACCCGCAACCCCCGGAGGTGCTCCATCCGGAGTCCTACTCCGTTGGGGCGTACGACACTTACCTCCCCGCCCACGAGGATGCTTACTACCCCACCCCCCCGGACCCCACCCCTCCTGGACGAGCACCCTCCAACTCTGTC
>NC_051390.1:34184635-34187135 GCF_015228065.2 Penaeus monodon
ACATTGGACACGCGATGCTATGCTTGCAACATTTGGAGGATATGTAACAATTTGAAGGAGGAAGGGGAAGGAGAGCGGGTGTAAGGAAGGCGTGAGGGAGGAAGGGGGGGAAAGAGGACCGAGGGAGGGAGGGAGGGAAGGCGCTTACTAGGATATCAGGAAAGGATAGTGAATGAGACGTGTCGGAGGAGAGGATGTGTGGGGAAGAAGGGGAAAGGAAGGACGTCTGGGAAGGACGAGAAAGCATGACGAAGGACGTGAGGAAGGGAGGGAGGGCGTGTGGGAGAGGATCCGGCAGAGCACGGGGGAGGGGCAGAGGCTAACTATCCGAGTAAACAAGCACACTCCTCCAAGTGGCCGCCGTGTTCGTCCGACACCAATCGGGCGCTCATCTGATTATGTAAATGGTCGATTATCAAGCTGTTATCGAAGGTCCATCTGGCGCCAGAGATGCTCCTGCAGTGGTACCAGACACCCGGGGACGCGGGAGATCTCTCGTTTCTCTGGTCACACTGGTCGAGCCTTTGATTTAGTTTACTTGTTCTCTTGTTTTACCAAGTTTTATATCTTTCTTTTCTTATCTTGATAAGTTAACTCTTCTTTATTAGACGCGGTAGATTTTCATTCTGCAGTAACGGTCTGTTAGTAAACCTCACACCAGCTCGTCACATGCGGCACATTTTCATCCGTCTGCATGAAGAATCATTCAGGCCGTGTTCACCCACTAACCAACTTGTTTATATCCGTCTCTCCGCACGCATACCTCATACTTGAACTACCGCGCAGTCCTCACAAGTCACACTGCACATAGTACTCACACGTCACCCAACGCAAGTTTAATCCTCGCGTTGGTGCCCTAACCACAACAAAAGTTTGGCATCAGTGACGTTAAGTTGTTTTCATTCTAATGACGGTGACGCATGCCTGGCACCGCAGAGAAAGTTGGAGATGCCGCTCGTTCTGGACATTCTCACATTCTGACATTTCCTGCACGGACTTAAGTTGGATATTCGTCCTAAATATTCACTTAAACGGGAATATGGAGAATAACAGTCGAAAATAGTATCATAATTCTTTATTCAAGAAACGTCTGGCTTTTCACTTGAAGATATCATTACAGTTTTTGCTTGTATTCTTTTTTTTCCTTTTTTCTTTTTTTTTTTGTAACTCAAAAAGTAATATTCACAATAATAACACATGATTTTGAGATGTAGAATCCTTGCAAATGTTGGCAACGGCGCTGCTCCCGCATACCTTTTAATCCTTGGGAGTTCACGTCTTACTTAAGAGGCATTCCTAATTACCGCTTTATTTACCACTTTATTTAAGGTCTTTGTGTGTGTGTGAGTGCGCGCACGCGCGCGCGTGTGTGTGTCCATATGTGTGTGTGTGTGTGTGTGTGTGTGTGTGTGTGTGTGTGTGTGTGTGTGTGTGTGTGTGTGTGTGTGTGTGTGTGTGTGTGTGTGTGTGTGTAGATATGGATATATATATATATATATATATATATATATATATATATATATATATAAATACATGTATATATAAATATATAGATAGATAGATAGATGTGTGTATATGTATATATATATATATATATATATATATATATATATATATATATATATATATATATATATGTACTGCAGATATGTATGTGTGTGTGTGTGTGTGTGTGTGTGTGTGTGTGTGTGTGTGTGTGTGTGTGTATGTGTAACCCACAAAAAACACATAGAGTGTTTATCTCTCAGGTAGGTCTGGTAACAGAGACTGACTGATGCAGGGAGAGTGACGATAGTGATGATAATGACGCAGGAGAGTAATTCCAGAGCCAGAGAGAATAACTGGCGCCACTGCTCATTGAAGAACATTTCTCACGATTGGTTAAGCGTCTTGATAACTTATCGAATGTTCACTTCGACATGAAGAGAAGTCTATGTTTGCGAGGACAGAGAGAGATGTGATGAAGATGGTTGGCATCGCGATATGTGGTACATATTTCATGAGTGTGTTCTATGCCTAGCACCGATAATAGGCCACCGAAGAAGCAATAGGTAGCTGGTGATTTTATGAAGTATATCGATTTCTATAATTTCGCAGGTAGTGGATAGTTTGCTTTTATACTTCAAGACCTGGGAAGAAAATTATGCCATAAATCGGAGACTCTTCATACTAATATACTTTCATATTACCTAATTACGACAGTGCTCATCAGGTTTCTCATAACGGAAGCAGGTAACACATTAGCAGGCATGACGTGCACTGACAAATAACAAGGATGAAGAAAGCCTAGCACTTCCACACTGTATTCCATACATATTTGTCTTAATGGTTTGCACATGAATACTCAAGTTCAGGTCATTTTCTGACCTTGTACAATTTCTCAGAGCAATATTCAGCTCAAATTCTATTTTTCAACTTGTGGAGGAAAATAGCCACACATCACTTTCCTGCCGAGGACTGAAGAGACAACTGACGTCACTGGAGTTATCATGCTGATAGG
>NC_051390.1:34192135-34199635 GCF_015228065.2 Penaeus monodon
AGACGCAGGCAATAACAATTGCAGAAAGACTTCACTACTAATGCGGCGATCTGCCATTAACATGCCTGGCACAGATATTTACCCATGCAATATGCACAAGTATAATCGCAAAAACAAAAACAGCCCAAAGGAGCAACTCGGCGGCAAATACTAGCATAACCATTAGCATGTCAGCACAACGACAACACACTGAGGGTTGCATGACTAAGATCAATACCCCGTGATGATGGGATGTGTGAGCCGCGCCAGGCCAAGTAACACTTCCAAGATTTCTTGCATACGCTTCGTTCGCGCTTTCTCATTGCATCAAAGTAGTGTGCAAGAGCGGTGCATACACTAATGACACAAGCTTTTTTTTTTTTTTTTTTTTTTTTGGGGGGGGGGGTGTTACTACTTAGTGAAAATGGAAACATCCTTTCCAATTTTTTTTTCTCTCACGAAAACTTTCTGTAAGGCCTTGTTTTATAATCCTTCACCTCTCTTTTATGTACTTAAATAACCTCAACAACGTGGATACTTACTAACAGTGATTAATGTGTTTCCAGCATTTACCAATATATGATAAATGCATCTTGAAAAGATTTATCAGATGCTGCATTTTAATGTACTAACTTAATTGTTTAATAGGATTACTTTTTTGGATGCCACAACTCGATATATTAACATTCTCGTTATATACGCCTTTCTTTTTTTTTTTTAGAGAGAGAGAGAGAGGTGAAAAATGAAGGTGAGCTTCCCTCTAAGAAAGTGTGAACATCAACATAGGCGCGTAGCTCCTCATACTTACAATGTCTTATCGCGAAAGCCAAATGGTGAATGATGGGATTCAATGGTATATCATATCAGCGAAGGGATGATCACTCACAATTATTCCCGATCTTCCTGACATAAAAGAAATACTGGCAACCGAACAGTGCTTGTATAACTTTAAATGCAAACATTTACGATTATTATTTTCTTGATATTCTGTCGTATGTATTGAATGTTATTTTTTGGGGGTGGCTCTTATCTTTCTCTTCACCTGCATCTCAAATTCTCATGTTTCTATTATTCGTTGTTGTTTTTTATTGTTTCTTCCTGTTTTCATCTTCATATTCTTTCATTCCTTCATCTTGCAGGCTTCCCTTGTTTACATACTCCTCTAATCTTCTTTAACCCTATCTCTCTTTGTAGTTGCTCCTCTTGTCTATCTGTAATAATTTCACTTATTTTTCTACATTCTTAGAAAAATATATCTACAATCTTTTCAGTTCTGCCTCATCCTATTCACTTTCCCCTTTCCTACATCTGCTTCTGCTTCGTGCACTTCTCTGCCACCGACATTCTCTTGTGCCATCTATCTTCTTTATTTTCTTTGTCTTCTCACTTCTCTCGCTCCCCCCCCCCCCGCCCTCTCTCTCTCTCTCTCTCTCTCTCTCTCTCTCTCTCTCTCTCTCTCTCTATCTATCTATCTATCTCTCTCTCTCTCTCTCTCTCTCCTTCCCTCCCTCCATCTCTCTCTCTCTCTCTATGACTCTCTCTCTCTCTCTCTCTCTCTCTTCTCTCTCTCTCTCTCTCTCTATGATCTCTCTCTCTCTCTCTCTCTCTCTCTCTCTCTCTCTCTCTCTCTCTCTCTCTCTCTCTCTCTCTCTCTCCTCTCATCCTTCTGGCAAGCACGACGCTGCCAAGGGGGACGAAAGCCACCAATCAATTCGAGATATTCTGTGCCACTTCAATCCGGCATTTTATCAGCCAGTCCAATCGCTTTGCCTCGCTTTGCCTCGAGACCTCCGCGTCCCCTCACTCTTTCCCTTCTGGTTCCTCCTTTATTTGTGTTTTTCTCTCTTTTCTTTCCCATTTTCCCTCTCCATTGTCTTGATTGATGTCCTATCCTTCGGTTTATGTTTATGTGCTTATTAATACGGAATATTTTGCTGTTTTTTCTCGATATTGCCCTCCTCTATCTTTCCGTCTTGCTGTCTTAAACCGGAAGGTCTCTTTCAACCATCTTTCTTTTTATTTCTGTGCATCATTTTTACAGATGAAGCACCAAACTCTTCAGTATCACCACTTAGTCTGTAGCCGAAAAATATATTAATACAGATTGTAATAACAAAAATAATTACTCTTCATGTAACATCACAAATGATTCCCCTGTTATCATGTTATTCCCTGTAAACCCTATCTATTCAAACTTTTGTTCTACAAGTGCACTCATCGCTTTGTTTCAAACCGTCATTGCAAGCGCTTCAAAGCCCTCCCCTCTCCGCCCTGCCCCCCTTTACTGCACCAGAGTCCGGTTATATGCTCTGTAAACATAGAATATTCACTTATTGATGATCTGCCATGATATTCGCAGCAGATTGAAATTCATCGCGATGTGACAAGGTTCGAAAACAATTTTAGATAGCCTGTGTGTTCACCCTCTTGTTTGCATAAATGGTTATAGTAATTGATTTCCACATCCCATAGCCCTTACTTACTTCGTACTATTCCTGCGTCGTTTTATCGACGATGATGATATTCCAATGGTAAGGAAAAGAATATGACCGTATACGACCTCACGTGACACGGCCTTTGTGACAGGCTTCGTTAATAATTCATGTAAACAATTCACACCGCCGCACGGAAGCCTTTGGGAATACGAGCTGGGGGGTCACGAAACGAAGCTACACAATTTTTACCTTTACACTTAGCGTGCATTGTGCTTATTGTTGCGTGCTCGATGCCCGGGGAGAAGATTCATATAGGAGGACCTCTATTTGACTTTTTTACCTGCCTAATTGGCGTTGCGTGCTGGTGTTACATATATTGTCAGTCTCACAAATCGTGAATTGTGTCATAGCTGAGCAAAACATTGCCAGTGACGGTGAATTATGAAATTCAGGGTGTAATTTTTCCCAACGGAACGAAAAGAGCACAGATAAAATAAAAGAAAGGGGATTTTTTTCTCTTAGTCTGGTACCATGTTTGCTTTCCTTATTTTTTTTTTTTTCGTCTGATGATTGAATAAGAAAGAAATCATGATAAACTTTCTGTTTTTTCCCCTCGTCTTTGTCTAACGAGACTTACAAACTAAAAAGAATAGACACATGTAAATGTTACGACGAGAAGAAAATGTAAAGTGAATTACTGCACATATTCTTTACATTTATTACTAATACTTTGGAGTAAGTTCAGCAAAACACTACAATAAGAAGGAGACACAATTGGACTGGCGCAATATCGTTTAGAACAGAGAAATATATAAAGTGACTGAACACAAGCACAGTCAGGAAAGAATTAATTTTTAATATCTACTGCATTGCCTTTTCAAACTGGTTTAATGCACGAGGAAACAAGGTCTCGAAAATACGAAAACAACTTCAGAAAAGAAAACGCACATCCGAACGGCTATTACACAAATCAACCCGTCGACAGGACATGGCAAAAGTAAACAGCGAACCCCAACTTTGCTCCTCCCGTCTATCGATTACTCTTGCCTTGTGGTGCCTCCGTGTAAATGGACCGCATGCGACCATATGCCACAGGCGCCAACGTTTGTCCCTTTCTATATATTTATGAGAGAGAGAGAAAGAGAGAGAGAAGAGAGAGAGAGAGAGAGAGAGAGAGAGAGAGAGAGAGAGAGAGAGAGAGAGAGAGAGAGAGAGAGAGAGAGAGAGAGAGAGAGTGAGAGAGGGAGGGAGAGAGAGAGAGAGAGAGAAGCAAGAGGAAAGAAAGCAAGCAGGTACGTAGTTAGATAGATAGAATGGTGTATATGGAAACACTACGAATTCATATGCAAATGCATGATGATTTTTTTTTCTATGGCTGGTATTTCAGGAGATTCAAAGACAAGTTTCTTATCCAACAAGAATGAAACAAGAACACGAAGAAAAACTAAAGTAAGTATATGTTTATGCGTGTGTATGTGGCCAATTTATGCTGAGGTTCCTTTCAGAAATTTGTATAAAATTTGTTACCTGTTTTAAATAACGGGGATAAGGGGAAAGGGGGGAATACAAGAACAAAATATATTTTAAACAGGCATCTCTCTTTATATCTTGAGCATATATCTCTCGTATGTAATGGTTCGAAATGTCGTATTTCGTTAGTCTTAGTGACATCTGCAATTGTAAAAGCATGATGAAAATGGCAAGAAAAAATGTGAGAGACAAAGAGAAGGAAGAAAACATAAGTGAAAAATACTGTGTGTGTGTGTGTGTGTGTGTGTGTGTGTGTGAGTGTGTGTGTGTGTGTGTGTGTGTGTGTGTGTGTGTGTGTGTGTGTGCACGTGCGTGTATGTGTGTATGTGTATGCGCGTATATGTGGGTGTAATCATACAATTTTATCGCACTAGTCATATACTTGTAATTGCCTATTTCATTGATAATGCAAGGTTTCCAATTTAACAAATACTTCTGATCACCTGCCCATATAACTTCAGAAAATATGAGAATTTGAATGATGGACATAACAAAAAATTATTTGATGTGGCCAGTAATGGCATCAGAAAAGGCAGAACGAAAATAACGAACAATAAATCTTAATAACAGTAAATGATATGGACAAATTCTTTTTTGCCGTACATTGAGTTTGTGCATTTGTTGTAGTGTAAGTTTTCCTTTCCCCTTATTAATGCAACAGGTTTTGAACAGGTGGCAAGAACATGTATATGGAATAACAGTGGCACAAGGGACGCGGGGGCTCGAGTACACTTGTAACGGCAGAAAATCCATAGTCAAGCGAAGCCAGCAGAAGGTGGCAGACCTTTTCGCTTCTTCTCATTCTCTTTCACTGTTCTTCGATGTTGCGCTCAAATACATTTGTCATTTCATAAATTTAACATAGATGATTTGAACTGAGCTCTTAGTAAGAGGCTTCAACATCATTTTCTCCGGTTTTTTTCTTTCTTTCTTTCTTTCTTTTCTTACTTTTCCTTCGCGTGATTGATTATTCCCTCACATCAAACATCCAGTTGTTTAAAGGTGGCCTCCTGTACGCCTTCATCTGTTTCTGGAAGTGTGTTAAGTGAGTCAAGTTCATGTCGTGGCGTTATCTTGTTGCTGCCTTTTTCGGTAACTGATATACACTTAATTGTCGCAAGTAATAAGCTTCATAATGGTTAGATGTGTTAGTATGTTAGATATATCTTCCTATTTAGTGCGTACGATAGTTAAAAAAATAGCTTTTCACATCTTGAGTTAACAGTTCTACAGTCAAACTACCTAATTATGATACCTTCTCCCGGAAATTATATCTTAATTACAGAAAATCTCCACAGCACAATCCACAACGTGTTCACTAATCCTCTTATTATCCTACAAGCCAGAGTATTATTTCTCCCCTTTAAAACATTTCATAAGAATTCTCATTCATCTTGCAGACAATGCAGTGATTCTAAAATCGCGAACTGTGAGTCATAATGAGAACACGCTGACAGCTCACGAGACGGAAGCAATCCAGTATCTAAAATAGCAAGCAAGGAAATGTCAGTCTAATAGTGTCATTCACTACATTTGTGCAGGTAAACGTGGTGAGGATTCTGCATTGCTTGTATGGCCTAAAAGGATACAAGAACAAAAGAAAGGCAAAGGAGAATATACAAAAAAGTGAAAGAAACTATGAGAAAGAAGACGAGGGGTGGAGAGCAAAGAAATAAAGACCGAAAAACGTTATTAAAGAGAAAGAGCCAGGCCATCGTCTACTGCACTCGGCCTCGACACACGGGACCACAGCGCGTCGCAACCCTGACTCAAGTTGGATATGAAGATTCCCCAACAGCAAAGATCTCATAAGAGATAAGATTAAATGACCTATAATTCTGGCCTGCCACACTAACTCACGAATGGCCAACACTCGAGCATAAAGTCATGTAGTCATCTTATCTCCAGAATCTTATAAAGAAGAAATTACCGTGAGTCAAGATGGTGTTTTGGCCCTAATCTACTGGTGACAAAATCTAGCTCCTCACGAGCCTCGCCACTCGATGAGTGATAAAAGGCAAAATGAAGACGAAGAAGAGAGATAAGCAGTGTGATTTGCCTCCATTACGAACACAAGGCACTCGTAAGAATCGTTTATATGAATTAATTTGAATATCCGAGACTTCTGTGAAGAAATTCTTACGAAGTGCTTTCTTTCGGATTCTTCCTACTAGCCGATTCGAGTCAAACTTTTGGCCCGGAAATATCTCCTTTTCCACTCTCAAAGACCCAGAAATCCATTTGGAGGAAGAGAAAGAAAAAAAGATAAGGAAATACTATGGGTCTCCAAAAAGTGAGGGCTCCACGTAACGTCTCTAATGCCGAGCCTCAAGTAGGTCCATCAGTGCGTGGCTGTCTTTGTTCGGATCCCTTCAGATCACTAGAATTCGATGATATTATTCTTTCTAAAATTCATGAATTATTATCATTAATGATTTAAGAGACAGTCTCCCGTAAACAATCAACAGAAAATTATATAATTCCATGTACACCAATCTGTTTCCTAAAAAGAAAACTAAACCGGTCTGAATTATACAAAATCAAGTAACTAAGCGTAGGATTCGGAGGCAGACAACCAATATCGACATGTCCATTTAACTCTGCTCAACTACTGCACTGGGAGACATAACCCCGAGTCATTAAGGTCCATTCTGTCGTCCATTGCAGCGGCTCCGTAGACCTTACGAGCCGTCACAAAGTTAATGTTACTCTGACAAACAGTTTGGTTGTGTGAATGCGCTCGTTTCCCGGCAACCGTATCTGATGGGAGCCATAATAGATTGCAGATATGACGTCAACAAGCTCCGCCCACAGAGGATATCTCTCCACCAATCAGATGGCTAGATAGCACCAGATAGCAACCAATCCGATGGCAGATAGCGGCAGATAGCGACCAATCAGATGGCAAGATAGAGCCTGATGGGTTGAGATAAGGGGCTGGAATATAAAGTCTGGAATTAGGGTAGGGAAAATATTCATGTTCCAAGAAATTTTGCCATTTAGGAATATTAAAGAAAATTGGACACTTTAATGCTAATGAGACAAACATCAAAGAGAATTTCTAGAGTTCCAGGCTTAGGCTGACTCTTTTATACTTTAAAGGCAAAAGGGATTTTACGATAGCTGAATAATATTTCTTCTGAACTTGTGTACAGGACGTAGATGCAAAGATCTTTAATGAAGAATGGGAAATAAATTAAATATTCATATGCACATTTTACATGCATCTTCAATACATTGGGTACACTACGTCTACAAGCAGAAATCACGACAAGAACCTGGAAAGATGTGTCTGGCAACCCTGCCGCGCCGCCAACCGGTTTGTCCCTCGGGAGCAGAGGGGAGTGGGCAGTGTTACCAACGGCAGCCAAAAACTACATCCGTCTGCCGATCAATACAGCAGGGTTAATATCGCTTTTTTGCTTTTTTCTTTACCTCAGATTTGTTAATGGAACGTGCAGACTATGCTATTTCTCTAATACTTAGAGCGGGTAATTGACTCGACACAGATGGGTTTAACAAGGAGTGTTTGCGGGAGGAAAACAAGGACTGGAAG
>NC_051390.1:34204635-34207135 GCF_015228065.2 Penaeus monodon
ATATATATATATATATATATATATATATATATATATATATTATATATATTGTGTGTGTGTGTGTGTGTGTGTGTGTGTGTGTGTGTGTGTGTGTGTGTGTGTGTGTGTGTGTGTGTGTGAGTGTGTGTGTGTGTGTGAATGTATGTATATATATATATATATGTGTGTGTGTGTGTGTGTGTGTGTGTGTGTGTGTGTGAATGTATGTATATATATGTGTGTGTGTGTGTGTGTGTGTGTATATATATTAATATATATATATATATATATATATATATATATATATATATATATATGTGTGTGTGTGTGTGTGTGTGTGTGTGTGTGTGTGTGTGTGTGTGTGTGTGTGTGTGAGTGTGTGTGAGTGAGTGAGTGTGTGTGTGTGTGTGTGTGTGTACAGTTGTATATTTTTTATTGTGAATGTATGTGTATCTACGCATGTGTATCTGGATTCTTTTTTTTCTTGTAAATGGTTGAATGATACGTGTGATCATATCTGTGCATTTTATAAATGCATCTAAGCGTGTATGTCACCAAGGATAATCATTCTCTGTCATTACCAAATGTCAGCATGTGATTTTCTTCCTATCCTTATCATCAAAACAGAGGTGCACTTTACGATGTACAACGATAACCATTTCTTTTGCATTTAATTTTCCCTCTGAGAATCTTCTAATTTGTAGGAGCATGTCTGATAATTATCTACAATGCTTTATATTCATATTATTCTGTTATCAAGTCCTTTGTTTCACGATAGTTAGATAAAGGTTTAGCAGAAAAGAAAGGGGAGGAAAAGAACTCTTACGGTTGGTACATTATACGCACGAGTTGAAAGTCATATATGAACATTAAGCTGAATGTTTGTCTATTTGTGTATCTGAATATCTATTTATCCGCCTGTCTATCTATCTATCTATCAGCATCTGTACCTGTGAAAATTATGAATCAAAAGTATTTTCCCTTGGATTTTGCCAGTGTAAAGTCGACCATACGCTGCACACCTGGACTCTCTGTACCTCTTCTGTAATAGAGACCGAGTGTTTTTGTTATTAACGGAACAGCCGTATCATTATCCTTATATTTGATATCTGGCAGATATCAGTGAATTAAGGGAGAGCTTCAGGCAATAACACTAAGGATCGTCTCACCTTTAAAGGCTGTGGGAAACTTCTTTCTTTCACAACTCCTTGAAAATGCCACTATTATTTAGAGAGGACTCTTAATATGACTTATATAATATCATAATCGCAGATGCCTTCTCACGACTGCCGTACGAGTGCCCGAACAGACAAAAAACACAGGGAGAGAAAAAGAGAGAGAGCGAGAGAAAGAGAGAGAGAAAGGGGGGAAGCACTTCAGGACATGTCAATAGGAATGTTTCTTTTGATGATAAAACTCACGGTGGCAGTTGGTCCGTTAGCCTATCGCTGTTGTTCTCATTGTTACATTGTCCGGGTTTTTGGGTAGACGCGCTGTAGTCATAGCGAGTCACAAGGACCTCTCTCCAGGAGTGTTTAAAGGTCTGGAAGTGAGAGTGGTATTTAACCCTTTCGAGTCCCAACCGCTGTTCGCATTCGCCAGCGGACTCTGCTCGCGACCCTTTCCCCATGTTCCCTTTATTACCGGGGCTGCGTTTCATGGATTCTGTTTTAGTTCTCCTTTATGATGCAAGCTCCCGGCGCTGCGCATTGTGCTCAACCTAGAAGACATATGTATCAACGTGCTAATGTTCAAATACAATGATATACACATGATACACATGTACACATGACATACGCACTTGTGTACGTACACACTTATGTAGAGACAGAAATGGAGAGAGAGGCGGGAGAGAGAAGAAAGAGGTATACATAAAGATATACAAGAAAAAAGATAAACCCAAGTGGAAGGACAGGAATATGTATTTGTGTACGTTTAAGTATATGCAGTGTGTGTGTTTGTGTGTGTGTGCGTGCACACTCGCATACGCACACGCACACGCACACACACACACACACACACACACACACACACACACACACACACACACACACACACACACACACATATATATATATATATGCGTGTGTATGTGTGTGTGTCTGAGCACGCATGAACGTACGCACTCTGTAATCTAAAATCTGAGACATGATATGAAAACTCTAATGCGCAACATATCAATGGAAATCTCGGCCCTTCAAACATTCAATAACAACAATAACAAAGCGCGTTCATTCATCAAAGGAAGACCTAGAGCCCAGAATCGTTCACTCTTTAGATCCCCATCTCTAAACTGGAATTCAGAAAAGACTTTAGTAAATGATATCAACGTGTGATCAGGCGGGCATCAAAAGCTCACCCAGAATCATATCAGAGAGTAATCAACAGCATATCATAAAGTGCTTGAGTATAATCCACTCACCGATCCCCCCTCTCTCTGTTTGTTTCCGGCGCCATTGAAATATGCACTGTATGTCACTTTCACGGTGTTTAAAACCGGTTACACAAGCCTCGTTTGGAG
>NC_051390.1:34224635-34227135 GCF_015228065.2 Penaeus monodon
AACTGGGACTTCTAAATGGGTGCCAAGTATTAGCATTATAGCGTCTGCCGCCAGGCACTTGGTTCAACACTCCAACTTATGATAACCTTGTGTTGTTCACAGGTACAAGGCACTCCAACCTGTCTTACTTTTCACGCTGGGGGCGCTAAACTTCTCACAGTATTAAGCTTTGAGGTAACCGTTGAACATGGAAGCACCTGAGTAACTTCATGTCACCAAAGAGCAAATCATAAGACTGGTTGTTTTTCCTCCCACAGTCTGCACAGCGGCGGGCAGGGACCAACTGCGCCAACTGCAAGACGACCACAACGACGCTCTGGCGACGCAACCAGAATGGAGAACCAGTATGCAACGCCTGCGGACTCTACTACAAGCTGCATAATGTAAGTTCTATATATTTACTATTTCTAGATCAGTAGTTTCTAAACTGAATCGTTCTAGTAGCAACACTACTTGAGTAAATGCAATAAAAGGCTCTTCCTAAGATATGTGTTTCAACGTCGCTTTTAATGTGGCAAATTTATCAATCAGTACAAACTATTTAGCATAAAACTAAATCACCTTTAAGGAAGGCAAGAAGCGGCCGATTTAATTGTCTCCATCCGTTACACTGAATCATTTTCTATCTTGATAATTAGATGATGCAATTAGGTGCAATATGGAAAGATGAATTGCCTTGTTCCAAAGATTTATATCTTGATGCATAGGCTGTACAAGAAGCTTCAAATTATAAGACATAAATTAGTCTATGTCGAATATGAAGTCCCAAGAATTATCCCTTCTCGTTTGAATAATTTCATATGGTGTTAATACCACGCATACTTTTTCCGCAAACTACAGAAAGAGGATTATTCGGAAGAGGGGAGCAGGGGGGATGGTGATGGTATGAAGGGGGGGGTTACCGAAATCTGACACGCCTCTGTCTGTCTTGTTGTGATAATCCGCAAGTATCTCCCCAGTATCAGCGCTGAGCACGTGGCACCTGCGAGATACACAGATAAGCGTCGGAAGTGCCGCGAACAGAAGATACTGTCGGCCGGTAGGGGGAAGGGAGGCAGGGTCGGGCTCGGTACACAAAAAGGACAGGGAGAGGGACAGACCGCCGACAGGAAGAGGAGACGGCCAGCTCATGATTTATATGTAAATGGCTCGGCCCTCTCCTCACGCATCAGTTCTTTTGCCCAAGGAGGTTGTCATTGTTTTGCCTATGCCTCATTATTCGTTTCCCTCTTCTTCTCCATCTTTCTACCTTTCCGGTCACCCTTATCCTTCTTACCTCCCGGCCTCCCTCTCACCCCCTCACCCTCCCTCTTCCTTTCGCAGCAGCCTCCCACCCCGGCCATACCCCCTCCCTCCTCTGCTAGACAGCATCCTGTGAGATGGGCGGGAGATAAAACGAGAGAGTCCCCAGCCTCCGACCCGTGTCAGCTTCCCCCAGACGCCGCAGATGATGATAAGCTCCAGAATAATACGGGTAAAGACGTATTCAGATCAGCTGCACACGGGACGCCTCAATGGCACGGTAGTCCTGAGTCCGGTCCGCCATTCTGCTGCACCGTGTAATAATTCCAGCCAGCACAGACCAGAGTAGCGGGCGTGTTCGGGGAAGATAGCGTGTCTTATCAGTGCCCTTCGACACTGATAAGGCGGTACGATACCACTGCCACCTTGTACCACATTGGCAGACTCCGCCCCTCACACTTATTCACTTCTCTTTCTTCTCTTGTCGTCCTCCTCCCTGCTTTCTTTATTGTTTTCTTTTCCACATTTCCTCCGTCATCTTTTTTGGTTTCCTCATCCCCCCCCCCCTTTTCTCCTTCTCCTCCTCCTCTTTCTCCTTTTATTTATTATTTTTATCCCATTTTCTTTTCTCCTTCTCCTCCTCCCTCCTCCTAAACCACCACCACCACCTCCACCACCACCTCCCCTTCCCCCTCCTCCTCCTCCTCCTCCTCCTCCTCCTCCTTCTTCTTCTTCCTCCTACTTCTCCTCATCCTTATCCTCCTCCTTTACACCAATTCCACGACCAACGAATAGTTTGAAGGGCGTGAAAACTATAAATACCCATTCTCGGAAAAACGAAAGAAAAGGAAAGAAAGGAAGGAGTTCGCTTTCATCTCGCGATAACCAATCCCTAAATATACACGACGAAAAGAAAACACAACCTCTGAGTGTCTTGCGCGGAATTCGTGTATCAATAAAGTGCCTTCGCGTACCTCCGCCGGTGATTGCAGCCAGCGAGGCATGCAATGTTTCCCCCTTGCATGAAATCTGAGGATGCATCATCTCATAATCTTTATGAATTATCACCGCCGTTCTCCTAACATCCAGTGGGAGGGGGCGTCGTGTGTCGCGTGGGGGAAAATAATCACAAGCGACCACGATTGTAGCGCCTTAATCCTCCTTCTCTCAAGGCCGATTATCGCCTCTATCGTACTTCTTTGAGGAGAACGATTATCTTGTGGCGGAGTGTGAGAGTGACACGAGTGATGTCAAGTGA
>NC_051390.1:34232135-34234635 GCF_015228065.2 Penaeus monodon
TTCGTTTATAATTGGTATCTTTATTATCTCTTACCAATGGGCAATTAATTAGCACTATCATTATTAGCTTCGGCTTATTTCAGCACTCGCTAATATTTCCAATACAGTGAAAATGGCGATACTGCACGCAATAGCAAACACTCGCTGTATTTTTAGCCATTTTTATCATCGCTTCCCCCATGCGAATATTTTGCGCTCGGCCTCGTAAACCGTTTGTTATTGATTCATTATTGCTGCAACGCCTGTCATTTCCCAATTCCAAATGACAAGAGCAACGAACGAATTAGAATGGTGAGACTGAAATAAAATCTCCACTTAATTGCCTTGCTTTTTTTTTTTTTTTTTTTTTTTTTTTTTTTATGGGTGGGGGGGTCTGTGTTATTGCCGCTAGTTTTCTTTCTTTTCGTCGGATTCCCTGTAGGTATACTAGGACTGTGCTGCGTACATGCTTGTTCTGGTTATATTTGTTATATTTTTTTATGTGTGTTTTGAGTTCTCTCTCTCTCTCTCTCTCTCTCTCTCTCTCTCTCTCTCTCTCTCTCTCTCTCTCTCTCTCTCTCTCTCTCTCTCTCTCTCTCTTGCACTACATACTGCTCGCATACCCTATAAAAGAGCACGATGGAACACGCATAAAAAATCACCCCTCCCCACCCCCACACCACCCAATCCCCTGCGATCTTATCACTCCCGGGAGAGGCTAGGAAGGGGTGCGGCAGGAGGAGGAGGGAGAGGCACCGCGAATTTGCCCCTCCATCCCCACCCCCACATTTACCCCCAACCCCCCCTGGCGCACCTCACACCTGGCCAGCCCCGGGGTGGACCAGGGGCAAACAGGGCGTGAGGGTTAGATGATGGATCTCCGATAACGCCCGCACGCCCGCGCCTACTGCATCCATAAGCCTTTGAAATAAGGGAGTAAGGAAAAGGGTTGTTTGTTAAGGGTCGCCAACCTTTTTATTCTATGGGGCAAAGGGGAAGGATACTTCAGTTATGGTGAGCATATTCCCAATTCTTTAGTCATTATCATTCTTAGGTGGATCTACTATCGCATTTCTAAGCATTGTGTTTGATAAATTCTGCACATATTCTTAATATAGCTTGGGATCTAGTCTGGAAATGATATATCGTCGTATGACTGAAGAGGCAAATAAACATTAGTTGTTGCTGTTTTTTTTTATTGTTCTAGTTTTCTCTTGCCATTTGTTCATTATAATAACTATGTGTCTAGGTTATCATAGTTTGTGTATGGTTATAAATAAAGGGATTATAAAGTTCAATTGGATGTATGTTCCATAAATGATATTCAAGTGGTTTCAAAGTAATATTCATACGTAGCTCTGAACCTCAAAGTTATCATACTCTTAGGACAAGGACAAGGAACACCATTTCCAATTTCAACCCGAGTCATGCACGACAGACTGACCGATAAAGACTAAATGCATTATACGCAAACATCTGTATCATAAGTCCATTAGCATAGCAGATGGACAAGTTACCAAACCCCATACGGTGCGGGGGAGTGATCTAACGACCCGCAATGTTAGTGAATTAGTATGACCGTGAAATTAGAGACACCCCATGTCGGCCATGCTAGTGTTTCACCCGCATGCTCCCCTTGTGGCACTGCGCGTAGAGCTATAGTAACTTCCTCGTTCTCGATTTTTAGGTACATTTTTCGTATATGTATGGCATCTCTTTAATTAATGATTAAATTTAATAAATAATTAAAATATTTTATGATATAATTCAGAACATGATTTACATTAACCGACCATCGTCCAGATGAACAAAAGAATGCGGGCTTCTGAATGTGACAGAAAATTATGGATTAGAAAAACCAACAGACTCAGCATGAGGTCAGGTAGCGAGAGAGATGACCTGACGTGAGGTCTCTGGGCTGGCAGTCGGAGGGGACGAAAATAACAGTGCTTATCAGAGGGAAACATCTTTTTAATGCCTCCATTCATTTAGGGCGTGGAGCGAGGCTTGAAGAACTGTCGCTACACCATATTTTAGTAGGCTTTATTGCATCTTTGCACGAAACGTCTTTTTTGGGGTATCCGTTAGAACAAGAGGGAATGGGGGGAATAAATAAAAATGCAATCACATACTGCCTGTTTAATTCCCGTAATGAAGTGTGCTTGTTTATGCTATCTTCCTGCAAATACACATTCAGTTAACACTACTCCCTCTCTCTCTTATTATCTATCTGTCTGTCTGTCTATCTGCCACTCCCTCCCTCACACACACACACACACACACACACACACACACACACACACACACACACACACAAACTCTAACTCACTCTCTTAATGAGAAACAGACAGCGCGCCGTTGAGAAATGTCCATCTAAAACGCGCCACGCAGCTCCAGAAGAAACAAACCTTCCACTTCAGAATACAAAAGCTTAATAATGGATTTAAGAACAAAGCTTCGTTCACGTTCTCATGGGTTTAGTTCAGGGCCAATGGAGAACTAAGGCTCTTAAGATGTTAAT
>NC_051390.1:34239635-34249635 GCF_015228065.2 Penaeus monodon
ACCTCCTCCTCTTCCTCCTCCTCCTACTCTCATCCCTCTGCCTCTCCCGAACGCTTACTCTTTCTCTATTTTCTTATCTCTCTATATCTCTTCTTATTCTCTTTTCCCCTCTTCCATATCTCTTCTCATTCTCTTTTTCTCCTTCCTTTCCTTCTATCCTCTCCTTTCTCTTCATAATACTTCGTCTTTTCCAATTTTGTTCTTCCTATTTTCCTTCCTACTATTCTCTTTTATTTTTCCTCATGCTTTTGATGAAAGTGATGATGACAACAACAATAGCAATGATTATGATACAAATGATAATAATCATAATGATGATGATAATAATACTGATGATGATGATGGTGATGGTGATGGTGATGGTGATGGTGATGGTGATGGTGATGTTGATGGTGATGGTGATGGTGATGGTGATGGTGATGGTGATGGTGATGGTGATGATGATGGTGATGGTGGTGGTGATGGTGATGATGGTGGTGGTGCTGGTGGTGATGAGGATGAGGATGAGGATGATGATAATGATAGTAATAAGATAATAATAATAATAATAATCATGATCCTTGATGACAGATAATAACATACGGCAATCAAACAGAAATAATAACAAGGCATGCAATTGGAACTTAATATCACGAAATTAATAATGATGTTTATGATACTGATAATAACAACACTGATAATAATAATATCAGTAAGAATTATAATGAAAATTATAATAACGATAATAATAGTAAACATAACATAATGATTACAATAATGATGATGATGATAAGTAGAAGATTGATAACAAGCTAATTAGTAATAATGATAATAAACATGATGCTAATAAGAATAATAACGATGATAATGATAATAATGACAACAACAAAAATATAGTAATGCTAATATTGACAACAAAAATGATAGCAATGATAATAGTGCTGGTAATAATAATAATAATATTATTATTATTATTATTATTATTATTATTATTATTATTGTGATAATAATAATAGCAGTAGTAGTAGTAATAATAATAATAAATATAATAATGTTAATAATAATCATCATCATCATAATAATAATAGTAATCATAAAAATAATGATAATAATAAAGATAATAATAATGACAATAATAATAATATTCTTAATAATGATAACAAAAATAATGGAAATAGTGATAATGAAATTACTTATAATAAAAATATAATAAAAGTAATAATAATAGTAATGATAGTAATGATAATGATAATGATAATCATAATGGCAAAAGAAATAATGAAGATGACAGTGATGATGATAATGATAATTATGATGATAATGATAATTATGATATTAATGATTAATAGTAATAATAATGTCACTAGTAATAATTATAGTAATGGTCATAACAACAACAATAATAATAATGACGGTGATTATTGTTACATTTGTCAATATCATAATTTTTTGTTATTATAATACTAATTATCATTATCATATTTATTTATTATTATTATTATTGCTGTTCTTGTTGCTGCCGTTATCATCATTATTATTATTGTTATTATCATCATTATCTATTACCACAATTATAATCATCATCAGCAGCAGCATTATTATCATTATTATTATTATTACCATTTCTACTATTGTTGCTTTTATTATTATCATTATTAATATTATTGTTAATGTTGGTGTTGATATTATCATTATTATTGTTATTATTACAATTATTGTTCTTATCATGAACACCATCTTCATCATTGATATTGTTGTTGTTATTACTATTATCACACCAATTATAATGACGATGAAGGTAATCGTGATAATCTTGATGATAATGATAATAATAATGATAACGTTGTGATGATGATGATGGTGATGATGATAATGATGATTATGATGTTAATGGTGATGGTGGTGATGATGACGATTGTGATGAAGGTGTGAGAATGATGATGGTGATGATATATTATGATGATAATAACGTTGTGATGATGGTGATAATAATAACATTGATAATAATAACAATGATAATAGTAATAATAATAATAATAGTTGTAGTAATAGTAATTATATTAATAATGATAATAATAATGATAATAATAATAATAATAATAATAATAATAACATAATAATGCTCATATTAGTAACAATGATAATGATAATAATAATAATAATAATAATAATAATAACTTTAATATTATTAGTAATGATAATGAAGATAATAATGATAATATTATTATAAGAGATAATTATATTAATAATAATAATGATAATAATAACGATAATAATCATAATAACAAGAATAATAGAAATGATAATAACCATGTTCATCATTATTATTATAATTATTCATTATCATTTTCGTTGTTACTTTAGATTTGTAATCTTTTTATATAGACAATGTTACTTTATCAGTGATGGTTAATAATTGTCTTTTTATCGTTATTTTTATGCAACGGGACAACGCTCACCCTTATTTTTATTAGCATCGTAATACACATTATAAAATCAAGTACGACACTGAATAGTGAAACTAGAGTGGAGATAATACAGTAATTGTGTTGCCATGGATAACACTAAGCCTAGTATTTGGTACTCCACTTATCTCAAATGTATTTTCAAATTGCATATATCATAGTTAATAGTGTATCAGTATTAAGAATTATTGAAATAACGACTTATAAGTGTTCGTAGTTTAGAAGGTATTTCTAAGCCAAAATTTACTTTTCTTCCAGATAAAAAGACATGATTTACACTTGTCCCGTCGCTATTTTCAGCGTGTAATTAAATTATTTTGAGAGGGATATTCACCAACGTTTAAAAAGTCTGCTACCGAACAACCAACACTTCACTATGTCATTGCTTTTGAAGTGTATTATCCAAACCGAGTGTCTCTGGCCTGGAGGTGTGAAGACCAGTCTTGCAGCTTACGACAGCCTATCTAGGCGCTAATTCCAGTAGCCGAGCCGCTCACACCTGCTCTAATGAAATATTCAAAACGATTCTAAGCAATTTCACGCTTTATATGTGAGTGTCGACAGACGAAGAATGACGCTCCTGCAGTATGAGAGCAGGTTGATGTGTGGGGAGCAGCGTCTGCCTTCATCATTTCGGAACATCCTGAGAATACCTGTACTTAAAGACGTGTATAAAGAAGGCAGACAAAGTTTTATGGAAGTTAATTGGATTGATAAGAGAAACGTAGGGAATTTGTAATACCTTCCTTAGTTTATATATATGTAGCACCGATCTATTCACGCATATTTTATTGATAATGCTAGCAAAGATACTCCACGTCCCCTCCCTCCTCAAGACACATCATAACTGCCGCTCCTCACACACCCCGCCTCCTCCCTACTCCCTCTGGAGAGCGTCTTCTTAGCCCCCGACTGATGAACTTTATGGCCGCCACACAATGCTCCGTTAATGTCTTGGTGTTAAAAGATAATGAGATGGGCACACGTCGCTCACATCGTGTTAATTTGCAGTATAATGAGGTGCCTCTTTTATGCCTCCTCCTCCTCTCCCTTCTTCCGCCTGCTACCTCGGGAATGTGTTTAACCACAAATAATTGTTCCCAAGTTGAAAAAAGCCGATAATCAAAGTCACACTCACTAAGCAAGCAATTAGTGTGCATTGCCACCCGAACGCGCTTGAGCTCCTCAACCTTAAAATTTGCAGCATTATCTTGCTATCTTGACATGCACAGTATTGTAGAATCTCATCGCTATAGCCTTTTTCAATTCATTTCCCTTCCCCTGCCTCTTCCCTCCCTCACCGTCCTTCCCTCCTCCCTCCTTTTGGCCTCCCCTCTTTCTCAAGAATCCCCTCTCCTTTAGCCATGTCAACTCCTCCTCCCTCCCCCTACTTCTCCTTCCTCTTATAAGCATCATAAAAACTCTTATGATAATCAATTTAGCCGCGGGGTAATAGAGCAAGGGGAGTGATAAGTGTGTTTGTAAACCTTGTCAAAATAGACCTGTAAGTAGAGGTTTAAGTGAAGCCTCAGTTTAGCAAACATGTCCGTGTTATGTCCAAACATGAGGTAGCGAGGTGGGACAACTCCCTCCCCCCTTCATCCATTGCCACCCTTCCCTATACCGCCCCCCCCCTCATATTCACGATGCCACCACTTGACTGCGGTGATACATGTCATCTTTTCGTGCAAAAGTGAAGCCATAAGTTTGTTCCAGATCTTCCGTATACTTGGTTCAAAGCAAGACCTTGCATTTTAACTATTCATCTCAGTATATGCACATTTTACCGCGAATAGCATATAAACACAAACATTTTGAATACATGCATGCAAAATCTATATACACAAAATGCATACAGTTAAACAAATATGTATATGCAGAGATATTCTTCTCATTGGTTCATTAAAGAAGCACAGCGGATGGCAGTGCGAGTGTGTGGAGTAAGTGAAAATGGACTTTATGAGGTGGATATTTTAAGTCTTCGAGTGGGGCAATTTCCTCTCTCGCTCTCGCTCTCGTTCTCGCTCTCTCTCCCTCTCTTTCTAAAGTAGTGATGTTAAACATAAGATAACAACACGGCAGCAGCATCAATAATCATAGTGACACCAGACTGTCAACAAACTATTATTATCATTATAACTGTCATCTTTGTTAACTTATTTTTGTTAATTATCTTAATTTTCATCTTTTTTATTATTACTTGCTTTATTTATACGTTTACATTATGATTATTATTGCCACTGTCATCATCATTAGCATCACCATAAATTAAAGCATTATTTTCATTACTGTTAATACTACTGCTACTATTATTGCTATAATCTTTGTTATCATTAGTTCGCTATGATCATTATCATTATCTATACCATCACAATTATGAACATTTTTATTATTGCCTTTACCATCATCCTAATTACTGTTATCACCATTATTATCATTGCAAAATAATCTCTTTCACCCTCATCTTTTACTCCGCTTCCACAATCATCTCTCTTTATCTCTCTCTCTCTCTCTCTCTCTCTCTCTCTCTCTCTCTCTCTCTCTCTCTCTTCTCTATCTCTTCTCCATCTTCTCTATCTCTTCTCTCCTTCCCCTTCCTTCCCTTCGTCTCTCTCCTCTCTCTCTCTCTCTCTTCTCACATCTCTCGACTGTCCTCTCTCTCCTCTTCTCTCTCTCCCTCCTCATCAATCTCACTTCTCCTCCTCTCTCGCACTCTCGTCTATGTGCGCATATCACTCACATTCGATTTTCCCTTTTCCCTCCCTTACCAGCAGCTTCGAACTGTCCTTCCCTCTCCTTTCTCTCCGCCCAATCATCAAATATCACGTTTCACCGCGACTTCCGGCACATCTGCGGTAAGATGAATGGAATAGGCGAAGATAACGATAAACAGCGGGTTAAAGAACCAGCAGAGGAGATATAGAGGAAGATACAGTGACGATCCGGCCGAGAGCACTGTTTGGAACGTGTTATTAAGCTGTCCGTCTGTGTGTGAGACTGATTGAGTATTTGGGATCTTGTTTCATATTTCCTTGAGAGTTTGCTGCATTCTTTTTCTTCTTTTTTCTTTTGGCATTTGGGCAGTTTCTCAGGATGATTGATATGGACTGAAAAAATAGGGAGTATGAAGGATTGATTGTAAGATTTTCTTTTCTCTGTTGTACTGCTCCTTTTTCAATTCTATCTTCTGATAGGGAGAAATTCCCATAGGGATGCCATGTTACGTTTCTATAGTACATTTCTTTATGAAAAGTTATGTAAAAGTTGTACCCGAAGTTTCTCTCCGCCAATCTAAAATCAAGTTTGAAACACCTCAGACACACCTTTCATCTCTAACAAAGAACTACACAACATTAGCATATTTCCTCGACACCCAATGCTACCTTTACCCACCTAGCCTAAAAAACTGAAAACATCCCACCAGTGGACGCCGGCGAAATCCTAACATGTTACATATTCAAAGATGCTTCGCTCAAGTTTGTTGTGGGACGGGAGCTTCAAAGCTATCGGCAGAGGGGTAACTAAAGCCCAGCGTCTGGCCTGGCACCCTAATGATGCATAAAACAAGTACAGTTAGGGGCTAAGACACGCTGGGTATTTGGCACCGGCGCGCCCATTCTTGTTGTAGTTATTGACTTAGATGTTGTTGTTGTAGTCGCTTTTTTTTTCTTTTCTTTTCTTTTTTTTTTTTGTCTGTGCGTCTAGATCAACACATTTGTTTGAGATAATTTAATATCTATTATAGCGTCAGTCATTGTGCAACGCCGGACCTTGCAATCAACACAATGTAAGTGATTTTGTCTGATTTACTTTTAGCGAATCTGTTCCTAATTTCTCAAGAGGCAAACGTCGTCTTATTCATTTGTTAGGCTCACACGTGTTATTTTATTATTATTATTATTATTATTATTATCATTATTATTATTATTATTATTATTATTATTTCTGTGGAATCCTGTACCTTGCGTTTCTAAATTATAGTGAATGAACTAATGTGAATTAATGATAGTGGTGATGATGACCATTAGGATTGTGATAATGCCCATGGTGATGGTGATGATGATGATAATGATGATGATGATGATGATGATGATGATGATGATGTGATGATGATGATGATGATGATGGCTAGGGTGCTGATAATGATGCGAAAAACAGGAGCAGAAAAATATAATGATAAAACACAAGATCGATCAAGTTTTCAAAGCCGATGGACTGTTAATTTACCTTACATGATATATATATATATATATATATATATATATATATATATATATATATATATATATATATATTACATATATAGATAGATTGAGAGATAAATCCGCAGATTAATTATCGTACGTTATAATGCTTACGTAAAGGAGATATCTGCGATCAAGCCGTAAAATCGACATGCAAATTAGCGTCGACACTTGACGTTGCTCTCGGACTATATTGCGTTGCATCTTGTAACTTTTTTTCATACCTTACTACGGTGTCCCTTAAAGTGCTGAAATGTCAGGATGTCATGAACTGTCATGTCATGAAGAATGTTTGGTTGTCATGAACAGAAAACTTCAATGGAAAATCAGGCATGCGATTGTTTGTACATACATTTGTAGTCTCTTAATACAAACTTCATTTCAGGTTAGAGAAAATATGGAACAGGAAAAGTCAGTTACAATGATCTATTTCAATAAGACATATTTCAAATTTTGATAATTATCATTATTATTCTGTAAAATTAGTCAACCACGATTGGGTACTGCAGGCTATATTCTACACAAAAAATATTTATTATACTAATTCTTGGATCCTTTATTCGCACCACCTTAAGATTTAGCTCGTCCGAACCGAGTTTCCTAGGAATTGCAAACGAATGTAAAGATCCTACAATACCGATGTTAATGTCTGTATCACAACGACTGCAACAAATTATATCTGTATTATATAGTAAAAATACAACAGCAAGATTATAAAACTTTCTTTCTTGAAAATCACACTCGAAAATTGAATAGAAACCCCATTGTCCGAATCCCCTACCACCCAGCGACCTCCCACAGGGCATGGGTGTGTCCCCATGTCAACTTTCTATTCACAACCTTAATGGAACCGGGGCTCAAGCCACAGCCACCGAAACAATCGGACGTTGATGTAACCCAGACCTCACACGATCATAGAAAATAGGTCCTTACTACCTGGTACTATAGAGGTTAGAATTGTCCTCGCTAAACCAGTGGCTTAAGTACCTCAAAGTCCAGGTAGCGGCAGATACACGTTGTCTCAATGTTTTGTAAGAATAATAGCTTAGAATGCCGGATTATAAACCGAACGAAAACAGAGAATGGGCTCGAGCATTCACACACTTGGATTAAGGGAACAGGACGAAGAAAGGATCACTCCCCACGCAGCGAAAGGACGATTGAAGGAGGACAAAGTAACAATGAGAGTCATGTATGGGGCGCAAGGACCGCGCGCCCCGCACATGAGGGAAGTCACAGAGGTAAAAATACGGTTTGAAGGAAACCCCTGTGTATGTGTGTGAGTATGCGTGTGTGTGTGTGTGTGTGTGTGTGTGTGTGTGTGTGTGTGTGTGTTTGTGTGATCACCTTGCTTTCGTTCCCTTTTCCTCTTTTATCCCCCTCCTTCCTTCCTCAAAGTTCGGGATCGGAAATTAAGAGAAAACCAAGAGCAAGACATTTAGATAAAACTTCACGAGCAGGATCCAGCCAGGGTGGAGTGGATGGATGGAGGTGGGAGGGGATAGGAAAAAGAGAGAACGAAGTATCTCAAGCGAGCGGCGATAGACATTGTCTGTGCCTTATTGTATTCAAATGTCTTCTTTCCGTTCTTTCCTGGCAGCGGCCATCCTACCTTCGTTTGTTTGTTTGCAGCTATTGTGAATGTATCCGCCAAAAGATTTATATTCGTTTGTCTTAGCTTATGAATTGCTCGATGTGTTTTGTGTTAAAGGAAACGCATGCTATACGTTTATAAATGTTAACATGTGTACTAAGTGTATCCGAAAGTTACGTTCATTCTGCCATGATGTGAGCACATACGGTGAAGGATATGTTTTTGTGGTTTCTTTAACTCTCTACTTTTTTCTCTTTCTGTTTCTTTCTTCTTACTCATACGCCATACACTATATTAGAGACACTTCATATTCATCTTTATTGCCTCGTCTGTAAGTAATGATACCTACCACGTCTAGGCTGAATCTCATCTTTCTGTGTGAATTTTGACCCCTACCAGGAGTGTCTCTCGCTCTGTGTTATTACATGACTGTAAATATCCCACGCTGCAGTATTCCCGCCGTTATATTTGTGTTCTCACCACCACCGAGGAACATTCTTCTACATCCGAGACTCCTGTAATTATCTTTATCTGTAAGTCCATCTGTTTCTACATCTCTCCACTGTGCGTTCTTCCCCACCCTGTCCCCCTCTCCTCTCCTCTCTCTCGATCCCCCTGCATGATGAAGTAACCCAACCCATCATCAACTCCTCCCCCTTCTCCTCCTCCTCCTCTCCCTCCCCCCTTTCTCCCCTTTCTCCACTTCCCCTATCTTAACCTCTTGCCCGCCTGTGTCCCCGTCCATCCTTCCTCTTCCTTTCCCTACTCCCTACGCTTTTCCCCTATTTTCGTGTTCGTTCCACGCCCCTTCAACCCTTCTCAAGCGCCCACGTCCTCCGCCTCTACCCTCCTGCAACCCCCCACCCCACCCCCACCACCACCATACCCTACCCCAGCGCCCACGCCAAACACACCTCTCGAGCCACCCACTCAGCGGGGATATTAAAAATCATTATTCCTCTCCTGTCTCTTTCTTCCTCCTACTTCTCTCCTCCTCCTCTTCCAATTCCACTTTAGCACATTCTATATCAATCTTGACAGCGCCGACACCCTTGCCTCTGCCAACCTCATCCTTGCCTCACGCGGTGCCAACAGAGTGCAGTGATTTAGTGCCATAAATGGGTGCCGCCGCGGTAGACAGCGTGAACAGGCTCTTCCCAGCAAACTCGAGGTGGCAGTGGCTTCTCCTGTTGGCGATCTATTGTGCGATTGTGTGAGTGTGTGTGTGTGGGTGTTAGTGATTGAGTGAGTGAGTGAGTGTGTGTGTGTATGTTAGTGAGTGAGAGAGAGAGAGAGAGAGAGTGTGTGTGTGTGTGTGTGTGTGTGTGTGTGTGTGTGTGTGTGTGTGTGTGTGTGTGTGTGTGTGTGTGTGTGTGTGTGACAAACCGCTACTGTACATCAGTTTTGTTTGTTTTAAGAGTGTTTCGGTTTATTTTGTGAGACTATATGTGTGTATCTGGCTTATTTTAGGGATATATGTGTGCGTATGCATGTTTAAATGTGTGTTTCCGTCATAATGTAAACTGGATGTGTACTGAAAAGATTTCTGGAATATAATTAAGAATAAGTTTAATAGAGTAATAAAGACACAAAGAAAAGTGTGAATAGCGATAATGAAGACATTATATGATAATAATTGTTATAATAAATAATTAACATTTCATAGTCAATTCATAATCATAATCATAGCAGCAATATCAGTAATGGGAGCAATAACA
>NC_051390.1:34254635-34257135 GCF_015228065.2 Penaeus monodon
CTCAGTTAAATCTACCTTCCCGTCTCCCTTCCTTTCTTCCCCAGTCACACATTCCTCTCTTTCCTCCACTCATATAATGCTCCCCAGCCCCAGCGTCTCCCCTCATTCCTTCAGGCTACATTCTTTCCCCTCGGCCTCCATGCCCTCCGCTATCTCCTTTTCATTCCCTCATTTTCTCTTTTCTTTGCTTCCTTTCACCGCTTTCTCTCATTTCCTTATCCTTTTCTATCGTTCCTTCGTTTTTTTTTTTAATATCTTAGTTCCAGTTTTTTTTCTTCTCCTTCTCTCCCTTCTTTTTGTGTGTCTTTTTTTTCCTTTTCCTCCTTCTGTCTACTTGTTCTTGGTTCTCGCCCTTTTGTCTTTTTTTTGTCTTTTTTGCTTTTTATTTGCCATTACGTGCTCGTCCTCGATCTGACGTTTTTCTTATCTCTGTTTATGATGAAGTTATCTTTATTTTCTTGTCTACGTATTTTTTCAATGTGATTTTCCCCGGTCTGTCTTTCACAGTATATTATTTACGGGGCAGCTTTTCTTCTGGACTAAAACCATATATTTCCCTATGCCTCTATCGTATGTTTTCTTACCATATATTATTCTGAACCTTCTTTCAAATAATTCTCCATCCATGTATTCCTCCCCTTACCGCAATATTAACTTAAGACAACATTTTTCCCTTCCATTTTTCTCCCCCCTCCCCCTGCAAACCGCTCACCCACCCTCCTTCCCCTCGTTCCCTTCGTTCCCCTCGTTCTCCCTTCATCACAGGTGACCTGTTATGTCGAATAGTCGGAAATGTTGCAGCGCAAACGATAAGGGGGAATAATACACCACCCATGGGGCATTGCCCAAGGGTGATGGAGAGGGGAGGGAGGGGTGTCGACAAGGGGGAGGAGAAGAGGGAGGGTTGCAGGGAAGGGCTAGAAGGAGTGGCGGGGAGTGGGGTGAAGGAATAGGGGAAGGTAGAGGGATTGCGATGTCACAAATGTTCTCGTGACACAGAGACATTTGCTGTTTCCCGGTGTCTCTCTAGCGTTAGGCGGGGTGAGAGGAACAAGGGAAAGGAGTATGAGGAAAAAGAGGAAAGAGAAGGTGGGATTAGAGGGATAGATGGAAACAAGGAGGAAGTGTCTTAGGAGGATGGGGATAGTGAAGATAAAATAAGATGTAAAAAGGGTTGAAGGTGGAGGAGGTAGAAAAGGAAGCTAATTGTCACTTCCTGAAGAATCTATGAAGGAATTGTGTGTGTGTGTGTGTGTGTGTGTGTGTGTGTGATAGAAACAAAAGTTTTATGAAGTAGTGATAATGGCAATGAAGAAAAAAATGCACTTAAAGCAATCTCCAATTCGTATAAACCCGCTGTAACTTGACCAAATCTCGCACTCGCATCGCCCTCGTGTTCTCCACCACCGCAACGCGCTACGACATCCCCACTACACGCCACAATACCACAAGATTTGTTCAAGAAAGACTAAACACTACACAGAAGAGGCCAGTTGGTGATTGTTATTACTTGATCCCTTAATGCCCCTAGCGTCATTACTTTGCTCATCCTGTCGGCAGTTAGGGCTTGTGTGTGGCCTTCCGCCCTGCTCGGAATGTTTTCCCTTATAACCGGGAATGCGAAGCAAAGGGATCCAATCCCCTCGCCTTTTTTGTGTGTGGAATCAGAGTCTGTAGCACCTCTATCCTTTCCTGGTGTCTTGTTTTCTCTGATGACGCCCGTTTTTATATAGTGCATAAAACATTCAAGTGTAACTTCAAAAAAGCCCAACTGATGCTTTGTGGATGAGAAGCAAAGGGAGAAAAAAGAACGAGTTTAAAGTATTTTTACGACCGGAAATAAAAACGAGTAACTATGCGAGTCAGACAATTTGAAGTAGCATCTAACATGTCATAAAACGCGATGTTTAGCGGCAGTCTTTACCATCTCGCAGTTACATAATGTGTTTCAAGGGGAGGTCTTAAAGTACACGATCCCTGTGTAGAAGGAACAGAATAAAGATTAAAAAAAAAAACTAATTGGATTAATCTGTTCTTCAAATTATTTTTCTCCATAAAGTTTGCTCGGTGAAACAACATCAAATAGAGGAAGACAAACAAACAAAGATGCCAACAAACTCAAGAGCCACTCAGCGCACCACAAGTTGTCAAACTACTGCCTGAAAAAACTATAAGGTAAAAGGTGCCAGTTTAAATAATACAAAACCCCATGTGATCTAAATGACACTGTTTTGGCACCACGGGAAGTAATTAGATGTGTGGCGCTATCCCTGCAACTCATGTTTCATACTGAAGAGCTTATGAGTGTCGATTAGATGACAGAAGTGGAGTTTTGTGCTAAGTGAAGTTATGGGACGTCTCATTAGAGGAGGGGTGAGATACGGCTACAGAGGCGAGCCCAGTCGCACCTTTATATCGTGAAGTTGAACTAATGCAGGCAAATGAGCACTAAAGAGAGGGGGAGACTTGGGGAGACACACAAACTGAAGGATAGGAGGAG
>NC_051390.1:34292135-34294635 GCF_015228065.2 Penaeus monodon
TCTCTCTTTCTTTCTCTCCACGTGTATGTGGGAATGTGTGTATGCATGTATGTGAGGGTGCTACACGCTTGAGTTTGTAAATGTAAAGGCACTGAGAATCGAGTAGCTTCAAGAGTTTTGAGTTTTATTTTTTCATTCCAAATAAACCAATTATCAACAAAAGTCTTGAATTACAGAGAAATGATAGGAAATTAATATATCGGATATTCCCCATGAAAATGACATATAGAAATTACTTCAGTCTCCTCCATGATTAAAATGGGTCTAAAATTGTGTAACTTTTATAAGTGTTCAGTAATTGTCAGAGCGTGATAAATAGTTACAAAAAATAATAGTTTTTCAGTCACAATAGCTATAATTATGCCTAGATTTTACATAATTTACATAAAGACTATCCGGTCGTTTAGAAAAGCTTTTTACGTGTTTGAATACAAAATGTGCTAGTGAAGAAATTACATATGAGCACAATAAAAGTGTTTGTCTAGATGTAACTGAGTGTATTAAGTACAATACATAATGTGCTTCAATTATAACAAATCACTTAAAAGCAAACTGATTTTATAAAACGTGTATGTGTAAAATCCCGTATTTAGCAATTTACCCATATGTTCATCAGTGAGACTCTATGTGAGCTTGTTCATACTTATCAGTTTATATAGATATGCTGTTCATATTTTCATAAGAATATCCTTTTCTCCAGGACTTTTGATCCATCTTTCTGCGAGTTTCTGTGTATATTATAAAGAATCCCTCGTGTGTTTGTATGTGTCCGTCTACGAAAGGATATTAAACAACAGAAAATCCTATTTACAGAATAGCACATTTTGGACCATATTTCGAACTCAGTGTCTTTGATACCATATAAAAACAAAGGAAACGTAACATTTAAAAATATTTAAACGCCCAACCATGCGGTATTGCATGAATCCTACTTGAAAGAAATGTATGCATGAGGAATCCAAGGAATTTTCTACTGGAATTAACGAGCCCTTAATTCACAGGACGAGATTGGAGTGGTTAGGCTCAGCGGCGTTACAAAGAAAAGATAATTTTGAGGTCTAAAGAGGGCAAGAATTTCTGTGATAAGATAAAAGCAAGAATTTAAAGGATATTATAAAGAAAGTGCTGGATAAAGAAAGGAGGAGGGAAGGATTTGCAGATAAAAGTTTGGGGTGTTTTCACTATAAAGAAAGAGGGAAGTTTACAATGGAATGCTTCCATTATGATAAAAAAAAGGTCTAAAGCTCAGTATACAAAACGTTTAGAAAATGCGATATGATCTTGGTATTTATTTCTTCATATGATTTACGTATAAACCAGTTGAAGAAAAAAATGAAAAAAAGGAACAATATCTCACTAAAAAAATATTTTTGGATAAATCAGTATCTCATCCATCATATGTTTAACCAGATATTGATTTACAATCTCATCAACTCTAAATGGTTACTTATAACAGCTTAAATATTTTTAAAAAATGTAAGATAAGAAACGCGAAGACTGAAATCTTGATTTCCACTTGACATCACATCTTGGCAACACCCGAGGCTGTTCAGAAGGACAGGAGGTTTTTCTGTTTAATTTCATGTGGATTTCCCGGAGATTCTAGTTAAGAATGGTTACATTATTTTCTAGATTCATGTGTAGTTGCGATTTGATACGTGTGTATTTGTTGTTTTATAGCAGTGCAAAGAAATGAATAAAATGTGAATTGCATTTGCAACATATAAGTGTGTTGGGATAAGGGGATATGTACATGCCCATATATATATATATATATATATATATATATATATATATATGTGTGTGTGTGTGTGTGTGTGTGTGTGTGTGTGTGTGTGTGTGTGTGTGTGTGTTTATATATGCGTATATATACAGATAGATGGATGGATGGATAGATAGATAAATAAATAGATATGTATACATATACACAAGTACGAATGTTTGCATGTGTGTATACACACAAACACACACACACACACACACACACACACACACACATATATATATATATGTGTGTGTGTGTGTGTGTGTACGTGCGTGTGTGTGTGTGTGTTTAAATTCGTACAGATTTCAAGTAATACACAGTCACAATAAAAGTGTGCTTTCGTTTGCAGTAAAACACAATCACTTTATCCAATGAGGCTTTATCATAACGAAATATGCTTATAATAAGGCAGGAGCATGGGTTCTACTGAGGGATATGTTGCACATGTGCAGTATGTCAACTGTGCATGTATATGCATATATATATATGTGTGTGTGTGCACATATGTTTGTGTATGTGTGTGTGTGTACACAGCCAAAGGATCCTCTTCTGAAAAAGTATAAATTCGGTTAAAACTTTGTCCTTGATAATTCGACCATATGTGTGTGTGTGTGTGTGTGTGTGTGTGTGTGTGTAGATATGGATATAGATATATTAATTCATGTGTTTATGCACACACACACACACATCTTAAAACTCAAACAAGCCCTCATCTTCCCGTCTCATTACTGAATA
>NC_051390.1:34302135-34307135 GCF_015228065.2 Penaeus monodon
CTCTCTCTCTCTCTCTCTCTCTCTCTTCAACTCAAATCTTTATTATGGTTATTCTATCTTTTAGAAATAAAAATGATATAATTTGTCTGAGTATGTTGTTTCTTACCTCCTCTTCTTTATGATGTCTTATTCTAAAAGACAAGAAATATATATATATAATACCAAAAATATCCTTACCATTCCAGTAACTTTCCTCTTTAGAAAATTAGAAGCTTTGTAGTTTATTTGATTCTCACTATGTTGTGCTTTAATTCCAGAGCATGATGCAAATAATAATCGATCTCTGAATTATAACTTAGTAATCATTTCTGTCTCATGATAAATTCCCAGACATAGATCTGCTGTTTGTACCGCTTTCACATTAGCGGATTAATCTACTTTTTCACTTTTAAGATGATGGTAATGATACATTTGATCAGCGTAGATCAACAACCACACAATTGCTACATGTTATAAATATTGCAAATGTCACCATTAACTTGTCAAGATACCTAACTGCATTATACATGTAATCTGATGACTATTGCCCGCTATCTCTCTCTCTCTCTCTCTCTCTCTCTCTCTCTCTCTCTCTCTCTCTCTCTCTCTCTCTCTCTCTCTCTCTCTCTGGTAATTATTGCCCAGCCCAACTTAATAGAGTAAAGCAAGCAGAGTGCTAAAAAATCAAAACCTTACCGTTCAATGTTTCTTCCGAGAGAAAAAGAGAGAAGATCAGGCAGTCTTGGTGAGAGTGGAAACGTTTGCGATCAAAGACAATGAACTGAACATTTCATGGATTTTTTTTTTATCGTGCCTTGCTCCATACTAGAGAGCAAAGACAAAAGAGAAGAGGTCATCTGTGCGTTGCATACAATAAGAAAATAATAATGAAAAAGGTAATAAAAATAATGATAAGAATAATAATAACATCAAAACAATGATAATGATAATAATGCACACCACACACACACACACATGTGTGTGTGTGTGTGTGTGTGTGTGTGTGTGTGTGTGTGTGTGTGTGTGTGTGTGTGTGTGCGTGCGCGCGTGCGTGTGTATACACATACATATATACATACATACACACACACACACACACACACACACACACACACACACACACATATATATATATACGTATATATATGTATATACATATATATATATATATATATATATATATATATATATATATATATATGTGTGTGTGTGTGTGTGTGTGTGTGTGTGTGTGTGTGTGTACATACATACACTTTATCACCATTTAGACAACTTATAATGGCCTTCCAGCCCCTCCCCCTCCTCTCCCCCCGCGCTAGACCGACCACTCCTGCAACAAGAGCTCAGGCTAAGAATATCAGTTTGTTATCTGTCTGTCCCTTTACCATGGCCTGGCCCGTCTAAATTATCTCAAATGATATTTCCAGCATAGAATTATTAGGTACATAGGTGGGACGATAACGAGGTAACTGTTACATGGTCTTCGATTGCCTTCTAGCAGATAACAGATGAAGATCATTTGTTGAAAGAGATCACGACTGATTAAGCATCCGTCGAATGAGCAATGCTTTTAGATCATCTTGCAACAAATCTTAGGTATCGAAGAAGAGAAACGGAAAATGAAGAAGAACGTGATTACGTGCTTATGTAACTATATCCCCACTTATAATAGTAATAGTAATGTATTTACAAAAATAACCAAATCTTTGTTTTATTTAAGTCATCCTTATTATGTAAACATATATATATATATATATATATATATATATATATATATATATATATATATATATATATATATATACATACATGAATATGGGTAATCTAGATATGTCTGAATATGTAATTATTCACACTTGAGTTTATGTGTCTAAGTGTTAATATATTTATATATATGTATTTATGTTGATATTCTTTTATCTGAATATAATATGAATAACCCTACAATACACACGGCTCTCGCTGGTTCTGTAGGAAGTATATATATATATATATATATATATATATATATATATATATATATATATATATATATATATATATATATATATATATATATAATAGCATGGGTACGTGGCTAAAATGTTGTTTACGAACTGAGGTATCGGAAATATACGGTACTTTAGTTATATCCTTATATTACTTATCTATCAAAGAAAAAGGAAGGAAAACCCAGCACAAGAGTGACATCTTCCCACAGCGATGTCTTCATGACAAAACTAAGCCCCGATGATCATGATGACCACAGAGCCAGCTTAGGATTAGGTGGTTTCGAGTGATAAAGATATCACAAGCCCTTTACATTATGACGTCACCGACTTCCTGTAGGTCTCTGTCGACGGTTGATGGTTGTTGCTGCCGCTGCCGCTGCTGCTGTGGGTGATAGTATCGCCATTATTAGTGACGACCATCACCGTATTGACAGAGATGGATCGCCGAGAAAAGCCGTGTTGATGCCTCCCGCCGGTTCATTCGTCAGCGGCCAAACATGCATGTGACGTGGCAGTCCATGATTGGCCATTACGTTCCAAGTAGGTGATATGGAAAGATACGATTGGACAGCACCTAGCTAGAGGGTGACAGATGATTGGCTGATGATTGATGAGTCTTGTGCCCAGGAAAAACAATTAGTCAGATTCATGACGATAACGCTGACCATTTCCACCGCGCGGCCCGAACGAGCATCGGCCCGAGAGAAATCTATACAGGGTAGGGCAAAAACCGGCTCGACGCTGCTGCGACATCGGGATGCTGCCTCTTTATCGCCACCAACATCTCTGATTCGACGTGTTGGACCCATTGATCACCCTGTTGGCCGTATCAACTTTTTGCGCCTCTTCGGAGACCAGATCTGCGAGCATCACCAGCGACGAGGCAGAGTTTATCACGCCGACCGACAGACAGCATCCAGCCCGGCCAACTGAAGGGAACTTTCAGCACGGTCCCAGCTTTCTTTTTCTGTCTCTCTTCTGGCTTGTGAGTTTTTTTTCTGAGGAACTAACACTTGTAGCTTAGTGCCAGGTATTTATTACATTATGTGCACCTGTACACGCATATACGGTGTGAGTGTGTGTGTGTGTGTGTGTGTGTGTGTGTGTGTGTGTGTGTGTGTGTGTGTGTGTGTGTGTGTGTGTGTGTGTGTGTGTGTGAGTGAGTGAGTGTGTGTGTGTGAGAGAGAGTGTGTATGGGTGTGTGTGTGTGTGTATGTTCGCGCGAACATACCTCTTACCCAGATAAAGATGTGTATGCATGTCTTCGTTTGTGTGCACATCACGCACCTCTAGACAATTCGCTATCAGTGAGATTTCGACCACAGAGATCACTTTGATGCTGCAACGCCACACATCTCGAGCTATCTCACTTTGTCTGCGCCATATCTCGTGCTCGTAGACTTCGGGAGACGAGCCACCAACCACGTGGCTTAATCCATGGATCAGCTGACACTCGGCGGCCGATTATCAGACGAGTTGTCGACTTTCTTACTCAAGCTGTCGACGTTTCTTATCCGGAGTCGATATGCGGCGATGGCCTCTTCTGTCCTCCCGGCGATTCCGTCGTGTTCCTTTTGTTTGTCTCGAGTCTCCCGTTTTCTTTATCTGCAATATGCTGTGCCAAAAGATACGGGACGTACTGTGTATATGTTAAACGCTGGAATGGTGTCTATGTTGACGCTGCAAGGATAAAGGTAGGCGTGTGTATGTGTGAGTGGATAAATAGATAAACATAGACAAGGCAACAGATATACAAAACACAGATCAATAGAACATGGAAAAAATTACAAAAAAACGTTTGTTTCTTTCTTTCCTTTCTACTTTGAATCTGCATGCCAAAACTAGTTTTTCTTTTTTATTATTCGTATTACTATCACCTTTCTAGCATTATTAGTGTTATTATAATTGCTATCACTTTCATCAACAGTAGCGCAATAATGTTTTTTTTTTCTTTTACTATCACCGTCAAAGTAGTCCACACACACAGGATATATATGTAAATCCATCCATCCATCCATCCATCCATCCATACATACATACATACATACATACACACACATATAGGTGGGGGGGGAGTATATGTATGGATGTCTTTTTGTATGCGTGTGTGTGCGCACGCGCGTGCGTGCGTGCGTGCGTGCGTGCGTGTGTGCGTGCATGCGTGCGTGCACACACACATATGTATATGTGTATATGTATATATATATATATATATATATATATATATATATGTATATGTGTATATATATATATATATATATATATATATATATATACATATGAGAGCCTAACTCTGTACCTATGCGCTCACACATTGTTCTTCCCTGTTATCAGCTGATCAGGGAACCATCATTATTTCCGAGACCAGATGGCTAGATAGAGCGTCCATCCAGGCCCACCTCCTGTCAATCATTAGAGGGCCAGATCCACACTCTCTTTTAGATCAAGACCTTTATCTTTTAGGCTTTTCTATAATTGGTTGATAATTGTTTCTTTTGTTTTGTTCGAGATACGTTCCGTATTTCTTTATTGTTCTAATTTGCGCCCTCTCTCTCTCTCTCTCTCTCTCTCTCTCTCTCTCTCTCTCTCTCTCTCTCTCTCTCTCTCTCTCTCTCTCTCTCTCTCTTCTTACCAATTAGACTTCTATCCTCTCCATATTCAAGGCAGAAGACGTGTTTGTAAAACTAATTTGTCACCCTAAAAAAACAACGGACAATTTAACTCTGATATTCTAGAGACATTTAAACCCTTTTAAAAGTATTCGCAATAATCACAGTTTTGTTCGATTCTACCGCTGAAAGAAAGGAACATTCGATTGGTGCATGATAATCTTTAATAGATGCCGAGAGAGAGAGAGAGAGAGAGGGAGGGAGGGAGAGAGAGAGAGAGAGAGAGAGAGAGAGAGAGAGAGAGAGAGAGAGAGAGAGCATGAATGAAATCAAGGGAGTAATTATTTCATTTTCTTACTTTCCACGAGGCCTGTTTCTGGAAGGCGTTATGACCCACCATTTCAAACTTCTGCATGGTTTA
>NC_051390.1:34312135-34314635 GCF_015228065.2 Penaeus monodon
AATGTCACTTACATCAATATTGATAGCACTGTTCCTTAAAAATACGGAAAGTTGATGCATATAATTACGGTAAGATTTATATGCAAAGTGTGAATATATGTTTATATGTAAATAAAGATAAATGAATAAATATGTGTGTGAAAGTATGTGTGTGTGTTTACACACACGCATACACAGACACATTTAGATATTTAGATATAGGTAAATATATATATATATACACAGAGAGAGAAAGAGAGAGAGAGAGATAGGTACATATATACATACACATGTATATCTATCTATATATATATAGATATTCATACACACACACGCACGCACACACACACACACACACACACACACACACACACACACACACACACACACACATAATATATACATATATATATATATATATATATATATATGTGTGTGTGTGTGTGTGTGTGTGTGTGTGTGTGTGTCTATATGTATGTATTCATTTATTATATATATATTATGTGAATGTGTTTATATATATATATATATATATATATATATATATATATATATATATATATACATATATATATGTGTGCATATATATATATATAATAATATATATATATATATATATATATATATATATATATATATATATACGTACAAACAAACACACACACACACACACACACACACACACACACACAAACACACACACACACATATATATATATATATATATATATATATATATATATATATATATATATATATATATATATATGCATATAGTTATGTGTGTATACATATAAACATACACACATATATATATTCAAACATATATATTTATACATACACACACTCACACACACACACACGCGCGCGCGCGCGCGCGGCCGCACACACATTTTCAATAAATCTAGTTTTTCTACTGTGGGTTTTTCTTCTATAGTATCAGCACGGAAGAGTGTTTTACCATTCATATACACATATATGTACAAACATGCACACACAAACAAACACACACACACATACTTAAATATATATATATATATATATATATATATATATATATATATATATATATATATACATATATATATATATATATATATATATATATATATAGACAGTACAAATGCATACTATAAACGGATTGTTTGATAAAATACACTTAACTTCTAATGCTAACATTAACATCAGCATTAATGGTAAAACTTAAGCTAGTAACATTGCTTAACACAGCAACGGAGATAATCATTATCAGGCCATGTGGAGAATAAAACTTTGATACTAAGAACACAAATGGTTCAACAGCTGTTATGGAAATGCGAGAACACCATCCAGAGCGGGGAATCATGGCCGTTAGTACGAGGCAGGTGTTCTAAGCGCACGTGTCGCATCTACCAGTAAACATCTGTGTTACCTGCGACAATATGCAATATCTAAGTGGTCACGAAAAGAGTTTGAAAACCATTGTTTAAAAATAAATAAACGCAGATGTTCTGGCTATACATTTATTTGCTATAAAGTGATAATGTGGCTGTATAATGGAGTAATGTATAATATGGACAAGTGCTAATGTGTATGCTTGTGTTGAAAATGAGGGTGCCAGAGTTTTGAAAATGTAATGCACTGTTTTGCATGGCCTGATGTTCAAATGATACATCTCGCGCACTAAGTCTCGTTTTTTTTTCTCTCTCACTACGATTACCCTTATTTCTCTATGTTATCAGCATTCCCCCTCCTCTTCTTCGCTTTCTATCTATTCATCTACTTATCTATCAAATTTCTCTATCTATGTACCTATTTATATATCTATATGTATATCTATCTATCTATATCTATCTTTATGATAAAGCTGTCATATAGAACATGATATTGGTATGGCTGTACTATTATACCATGCGTGACATATGGTGAGAAAGGAATGAGCGTCTGTGCTGTCTGGTAACACTTTGGTTGTTCATCTTCTGTCTGTAAATGCAAATAATGTTTCAGCTACAGACCTGCAATAATTAATCTCAAGGTAAATTTTGTCTTTCTTTTAAACTGTCTGTATGTGAAATTTCTATCTGCATTTTAGTAGGAGATCGTTTTAATACCCGACATTAGATGCGTGTGTGTGTGTGTGTGTGTGTGTGTGTGTGTGTGTGTGTGTGTGTGTGTGTGTGTGTGTGTGTGTGTGTGTGTGTGTGTGTGTAGGTGCGCGTATGTATGTTATATATATATATATATATATATATATATATATATATATATATATATATATATATATATATATGTGTGTGTGTGTGTGTGTGTGTGTGTATGTGTGTGTGTGTGTGTAAACATATGTATACACACACACACATTAATATATATATATATATATATATATATATATATATATATATATATATGTGTGTGTGTGTGTGTGTGTGTGTGTGTGTGTGCAAACTCCTATATCTTTACTACACCATCCATACAAAGTACAATTCTGAATAAATCAATAAAAAAAAAAAAAAAAAAAAAAAATATATATATATATATATAT
>NC_051390.1:34339635-34344635 GCF_015228065.2 Penaeus monodon
TACGAATGGAAGAAAGAAACAAATAACAATACGAAATGAGGAATAAATGAAAAATGGGGGAGAAAAAAAAACAGAGAACTAAAGGAGAAGAAAGTAAAAGACAGGAGAATGAAAGTGTAAAAAAATTCAAAATGAAATTACGTAAAACAAGATTTTTTGGAAAAAATGGAAAAGTAAGAAATGATTATCAGGAACAAATTCCGTAAAGGAAAAACGCGGAGAGGAGAATGAGAAACAAAGATAAGGACAAAGAGCATACGAAAAAACATTAAAAGGGTAAAGTTAAACAAAAGACTAAAGCAAAATAAAGAAACCATTTACGAAAAAAAAATCGAACACAAAGTCTCACATCGAAGACGGAGGCTCCCCGCAAAGGACCTCGATGCCTTCAGCAGGTACCCCCATATCGTCACATTATTCACTTATCGTTCTAGGATCACCTGAATATTCAAGGCGAAAACAGTAAGTTATTTATTGTTTACAGGGCAATTTATCATACTTGAGCCCCCTCTTATCGCTTCCCCGTACAGAAAACGCCCTAACATGAATACTTTATGAGGATGAAAATCCATGGCTGGGTACAAGAATGGCGTTACAATCGTTTTACGCAAACTTCTTCGGAGTTTGTATTGATAGGTTGATTTATTTTTGGATATTTATAACTGGCTTAGTTTCTCATGTATTGGGAATTGGTTTCTTTGTCTTCTGTGATAATGATGCATATTAATGGTTCTTGTAATCACAGTGTATCATTTATTGTAAGATTGAATGTATAATTTACTCTTTAAGATTTTTACTTTTTAAATTGCATGATTAGACCTGATGCAAAATCTTGTTGAGGAATAGAGATTATTTTAAATTGGTAATCACAAAATATTCATGAATCATATCTGAATATTCTTCACAGTATAAACATGTGTAAACCGACGTGTTGATCATGATCTCTTGGAATTGTATCTTCAACTAAAACTGTTCATACAATGTTTGCTATAACAACAGCAAATTAATAATATTAAATAATACTATTAATACTATTAATAGGAAATAATAATGATAATCATAATAATAATGATGGTCATAATTGCATGACTTTTATTATTACCATCATTTAAAATTCGTTACTACTTGTTGCTTTTAAGAGAAATTTCCTCTGTATCTACTTCTGTAGTACATCTGAATATTTACATGTATTGCCATTATCGTTAGTCCTATCAGCAGTATTGTTATTAATGAAAGTAGCGGTAATAACATCTGAGATAGGAGTGCCAATATTCACGTTTATACACACGGACACACAATTATATACACATATATGTGCGTGTGTAAGTTCATCTATCTATCAGTCTAAAAACATACATAAAGGTGTGTGTGTTTGTATAAGTATATATGTATATGTATATGTATAAATATAATATATATAATATATATTCATATATAGATATACATATATACAGGTGTGTGTGTGTGTGGGTGTGGGTGTGGGGGTGGGGGTGTGTGATATATATATATATATATATATATATATATATATATATACATATATATATACATATATATATATATAATTTATACGTATACATTTATCTACATACACAAAAAACACATAGATACACACAGACACATATATGTATGTATATATATCCAATTGTGTATCTTTACATATATATGTATATGTGTGTATGTGTGTGTGTGTGCGTATACAGTATACATATATACATGTATACACATACAACGCACACAAACACAAAAAAATATATGTACACACACACACACACACACACACACACACACACACACACACACACACACGCACGCACACATGTATATATGTGTGTGTGTGTGTGTGTGTGTGTGTGTGTGTGCACATATACACGCACACAAACACACGAAAATATATGTACACACATACATACACAGACACGCACATACAGTCACTACACACACAAACACACACACATATATATATACAGCCATGTGTGTAATATACATACCTATATATATATATATATATATATATATATATATATATATATATATATATATATATATATGTAATATACATATGTGTGTGTGATTTTTTTAAACACAGGACGAAACATCAATTTCTCCGCAATGGCCGTCGCTCGGCGGATTTTTATTTGTTCTTGTTAATTTTCTAAAAAAAAAAAAAAAAATATTAGAATTATCAAACGATCTTATTCCCGTCCTGCCTATAATACTACACTATTCATCCGCCTATACTGCATCAACACTACTTTTGAAAAATAAATAAAATATAACGGCAATCCATATACATGCATATCACCATTACCCATGTCATGAATCATTCGTGTCCACACCCCGACTCACACTCTCTACTCCCCCAGTCTCGCTCGGAGCCTCGCACTCCCCAACGTAGAATCCAATGGCGAATCCTTGCACGCTCACTAGCTCTGCTACACCACTTTGCCCTCAGCGTCTTCGTTCCAGTCCATCGGTGCGCTTCTAACACTGTCTATTGCAGTCCATCAGTTGTAAATCAGTGAAGTCGAGGCGAAACCCGAGTCAAGAAGAGCCATAGACTAAGCTAATCCGCTCTCTTTTATGCGAATCTCCGTTTAGCTGGACGTTTTGCCGGCGGGAACCGAGGCAAGGGAATCTTTTAGACTGGGCGAATGATGAATAAGTGTCTGTCTTACATCTTGGGAAGAACTTGCCGATAGCTGAACTAGTTTACGGTGTTTTATTGAGATTTTATTAAAGTCTAAGTGATTCCTGATTATTCTTATCCTAGCATCGCAGTGGCCCATCCCTTAAGAAATACGCCTCTACATCCGTCCATCTTTCATACCGACGCACAAGTTATAATTTTAACTACGAGTTAGACATCAGCTCCCGTCAAAAGGAGCCCTTCTAAAATAACGCAAACAGATGATAAAAAATAACAATCAGCGACCCATGGCCGGTTTTCTCCCATCGCAGACACACCTACCTTGCACATGCATCTTTCATGATTCCGATTGATTTTCTTGATTGGCAGTTGCGATACGCCGGTCCAGCCAGAGATTGACCGCCTAATGAGGAAGTTGGAATATTTCCCGAGCCATTATTTGTCAGAAGTGAAGCCCTTAAAGCCTACCCGACACGACCACTTTCTGGTAATTGACAGTAACGTTGAACCCGATGGAAACCCGCTTGAGAAGGTCTTATTTAATGAACGTCGGGAGGGAGAGGCTACGGAGAGGGGGGAGGGTGCGAAAAGGGAGAAGGATGAAATTCATCAAAAAAGGGGAGAAGAAAGGATAATAAAGACACAAAGTGAGAAAACAGGTACATTTGACCAAAAAGATGATGGGGAGGCAAATAATGATAATGAGTTGGGAAGATAACTCAGACAGAAAATGTTGGGGGCAAGGGGATTATAATTACAATGTATAAGCGAAAACAGAAAACACACAAACGCGAAAAAATACATGGAACAGACCAAACACGAGAGAGATGGAAGGGTTTATTTAATGACTCTGTTAATGAGAGAAGTAACAGACTAACAACACCAAGCCGAACCCTGCAAGTCTTTAAGGGTAAAAGGGTAGGTGATGAAGCTACCTCCATCAACACAAGAGTCATCACCACAGGGTTAGGGGACAGCAGCTCGTAAGAGTTGAGGAGAGTGTTTTTTAGGAAAGAATAAATCAGTAGATCAGGAAACGAGGGTTTGACATACAACTATAATTCGATTATTTGGGAAAAGCTTTTAAAAAGTTAGGGTATATTTACGATGCAGACCAAGCCTACATTTATTATAAGCGATTCGTATTATAGGCCTCTTCACTTCAGTGTAAGTTATGAAGAACATATATTCCTGAATATTATTATTGACTTTACTAATATCACCACTCTTTATCATAATAATGTCTGAAAATTTCTGATATATGTGATAATCATTACAAATTCTGATATGTTATCATAATCATTGAGATCATTATTTTAATTCCTTCACTTTGATTTTAAAACTAACATTGGTGATGATGGTAATGAGTGATGATAATCAACAGAGACAATTGCAGAAATGGTGTAACGATGACAGCAATGATGATATTACTATCAGTAATTACACTTGATGTTACTGTCATTATACTAATTACTGTTGAAATCGTCATTAATAGTAATAATAATAGTCATATTATCATTTTCACCCTTAATGTCTCCATCAGTCTTATTTTAGGAGCTATTAGTACCACCATTAACACCAATGTTATTATAAAAGACAGTACCGCCATTAGTATGATTATATTATATTTACCATCTGTATTTTTATCACCATTACAACTTTCACTTTTTTGCAATAATCATTACTAGCTTTACCATCACAATCCTCGTGATAATCATGTTAATCATGTTAACGGAAGAGCATTTCTATGATTGCCGATATGCCGTTTGAAGAAAAATTATGACAATGAGAATGGAATGCGAACTCCGACGTTTTACACCTCGTCTTTTAGGTTTTAGGCACGGCGCCCTCAACAAAAGAGTGACGTCATCAAGATGGTGTTTATGGCGGGCAATTTAAACCGGCCTCCGACCCCCGCCAAACTCGCACCTCCAACAATGGAATAATTTATAACCCCCACCAATCACCTGACTATTAATTGAGCAATAAAACAGAAAGGGGCTTCCATCTCTCCAACCCTATAAAGAGAGGAGAGGAACCCCACCTTTTAGTGAGGAGGGAAAACGCGGGTGAATTTGTCGAGTTCTCTATTCGGCAGTGTCCTAATCCTTTTGACATGCTGCTTTGTTATGAAACACGGGGCAAGCGGTGGAAGGAGGAAGAGGGCGAGGAGGCGTAGAATAAGAGGAAGAAATAAAATATTGTACTAAAATGGCACTAATTGAAGATTACTTTCATAAGAATGACAGGTGTGAAATTCTAAAATCTCTTCCAGAATTCCCTTGACTAAACCACGCGAAAAAATAGCAGATTATGAATAAAATATACATCTATATACATATATGAATCT
>NC_051390.1:34374635-34387135 GCF_015228065.2 Penaeus monodon
ATGAAATAAATTTATGGCATTTATAATAACAGAGATGATTATCAGGGCAGTAACAATATTAACACAAGCAATATTCATAAAAAGTGTTAATGGCAATGGCACTCACAATTATCATAAAAATGGCAATATAATGATTAGCATAATGGCGATACTACTAATACTATTACTGCTACTAAAACTAGAAATAATAATACAATAACTATATTAATGATGATACTAATAATAGTAATAATTATAACGATAATAATAATGATAATGATAACAATAATAATAAAAAAACAACGGCAATGATAACATTAACAATAATAGCAATAGTAATATAATAATAATAGTAACACAAATGATAATAAAGATTATTTGATAGATATATAAGTATAGTTATAAATATTCAACCATTTATCAATCTGGGTTTTGATTCGATTTTTTTTTTCATATATTTCTTGGAACAGCCTTTCAGTACTGTTACACAGTCCGGGATGAATCTCCCATGATACCGCAGTGACATAAAGAAAACCAAATGTTCGAATGCAAATGGAATTTTAGTACCAGAGGAGTGAAAACTGAGAATCATGGTCGCGTGAAATTACCGGTTGCCTGACATTTATTCCAGATCGATTGTTTTTCGATGAAAGCTCATCAATAAAACTAAAATATGGAGTATGGAGCAAAGGCCGGTGATATAGGGTGCTACAAAACAGGATGGACGGGACCGTAAATTATGTGTCCGCATTTTTTTTCCTTCTTCTTCTTTTTTTATGCGTCATTATAACTTCGATGTTCTCTTTTTCATATAAAACACAAGAATTGTGATAATATGTTTATAACACTAAAAGTGTTATTCCATACATATGAAAGGGAAATCAAGTTGAAAATATAAACGAACATCTTGACAGACTATCATCAATTTTGGACTCGCACCCTCCGTCCAGCTACGCGTGTGTACCTCGAACCCCCACTATAATCAGGAATCACCATTAATCTCAGTGCCGGCCTGCGACGCGATGACAGAGCCATCTCTCGGCCGGAGGTTGCACGATGGCTGCCTCTGATAACAACGCAGAATTTGTGGGCGTCAAGATATGTATGGTTTTGCTGTTTACACTCTGTAGTTTCGGGACATGAAAGAATATTTTTATGAGAAGGTTGGAGTTGGAGTTAAGTTATATACCGTCAAAGATTTACGACCTAGATTCTCCTCTGTTTATAGAAAAATTCGACTGCAGATATTTCAGTGTTGCAAGTAAGTGCCGAAGACAAAAAGAAGAAATGTATAGTTATCGGGAACTGCAATCATCGAAATTATTTAACAATAACTGGCATTATACTGCATTTAATTAAAAGGTTTGGAAAGATAAATAGCCTATATATAGCTGCAAATATACAGACAGATACTTTATATATACAAGTACACCAAATATGAAACATTTACTTCGCTTGCCCTTGCTTCTGAACCCAACTTTGTGCACCTTGTGGAAGACTGAACTTGATTTCATAAATATCGAATTCCCATGATGATATCATCATAAATCAATATTAACATTAGCAATAACTGCCGGAACAACAGTACTGAGAACTTTAAATATATCATGCCCTCATCTAAAACTGTTGAGACCAGCCTTTTCGTGATGGGGGGGAGGGTAGGTAAGAAACGAAGCGAACATGAAATATAAAAAGAAACTATACTGCGGGTATTTTTAAGCTGTAAATAGACCTATATAAATGAACTTTAGAATAAAAAAGTTAAAATTTGTGGTCCTGGGGGTGCAGTCCCCTCCCACAATTGACGCCCTTGGTTATGATTATACTTAATTCGTGTAAACATTATTATCCCTGAAAAGAATAAATATTAGTAAATATTAGTAAACCATGGTGTGTGTGTGTGTGTGTGTGTGTGTGTGTGTGTGTGTGTGTGTGTGTGTGTGTGTGTGTGTGTGTGTGTGTGTGTGTGTGTGTTCTTAAAAAGTGGAGGGAGAATCCGGGATTTTTTTTTTTTTTTTTTTTTTTAGGTGGATGAAGACGAGTAAAACGAGCCTCTACAGTTGGAGATCAACCATTGTTACGGACAATTAGCGAAATGTTCTATGTAAGTACTTAGAATTCCAAGTAGGCCTAACGGGACGAAAGGAAGGGGAAGGATCACCATGTGCCCCCCTCAATATACACCACTGTTGTGTTTCCAAAGTGTTGTTCTTCAAATACGTGGAAAGGAGCCCGTTTTATATATTGCTTTTTAAAATAAAATGTTAAAAATGTCTACCTTGAGGATTCCTGTCTATTCCCCAAAGTACTCGTAGAACCCCACATATTTTGTTAGTCATGTAGTTGTTTTGAATTTTCAAAAGATAAGACTTTGATAACAAAATTCTGTAAGCGTTAGTGTTATGAACTGCAGTATGTCAAATTACATTATTATCTCACAAGAGAAATGGGATAGGGTGAACATAACTCAGTAATAAAAATAAATAAATATATAAAATTAAGTTATCAAAAAGATTTTGGTCAACACGTGTCAATGGAATTTAAAGGATTAGACAGGTAATGAGGAGTCTGTATGCACTTGGAATGATCAGTGAAATATAGTAAAACAGTGGTCATCTGCGACAGACATTGCAAGAGAAATGACTATGTCGAGAGAATATGGGAAAATATGGCACATTGAGAATAGCTAGAAAGGGTTGCAAATTTACAAAACATTAATTTAGGGAAGTTGGTCCTTGATGGGTGCGATCCCAGGATTCGCTGTATTTATTGAAAATTGAAACAAATCAAAAAGTTTACATCGAAACATAGTTAACGTATCCTCTACTAATGTCTAAAGGAACATTACACGTACATTAATTTTCATTTTGAATTAATTCTGTACAAATACTATTCAGAGTTCTGGTAAATACAAGTAGTTATATATCTCGTGACATCTGTTACGAGATAGTATCAAAGTACATATTTTTTCTCAGAGACAGAATACAACACTAAATGTTTACAGAATGTCTTTATAAAATGACCTATCAGTGCCACAACTACCTTTCATTTCACACACACACACAATAAACGGGTAAACGAGGTGTAAGAGAGAGTGCAGCGGCTTGGGGTGGAGCAGCGTGAGTCAGGGGATCACGTGACAGCGGGTGGCTTCGTCTGCCATGACTGACACTTTCTTCATTGTGCTTCTCCGACCCGGGTAAGGAAATTAAACAGAGATGACTGACTACCTGGAGCATGCAGACTCGCGAGATATGGAATTTGGGTGAAAACGGTTTCACAAAATTTTCAAAGTACTTAAACATACTTGCATGTAGACTGGGAATAAATAGAATAAATAAAAGAAGTGAAATTCTATTATGTAAATCACAGATAGAAATTTCAGTCGAAAATTCTTTCCCACCCACCTCTCACACTACTTTGTACCACCCACCTTCGTCCCATAAGAAGTACATCCTATTTAACAGCTTATCCTAACAGCCATCGAGTGCTCTAGCCATTCCAGCAAATCGACCTCGATAAAAAGCTTGAATTCTACCCCCCTCCCTCCCCAACCCCTTCCTCTTCCTCCTCCCCCGACCTCCTCCTCTCTCCCTGGTGTCCCCGCCAACCTCTTTCCACTCAGCAAAGACTCTATCTCGCTCAAGTCACCATGATCGATGAAGCTACACCATGACTGACAGATTCGCGAGTTGAGAGTCTCCTGGTTATCTTGATGAGTCTTTGAGGTCCCCCTGGATCCGAGAACCTGGCGTTGGTCTGTCTTTGGAGACCAGGAGACGCAGATGCTCCTCTGATGTTCCCTTGATACCTCTCTTTTGGGGGGAGAAGAAAAGGGAGACACCCATACACACATGGTTAAGGATGAAACATGTATTATTGGAAATGGAAATCACAGAACATAATTACTGGAAACAATGGTGATATTATATTAGTAATATTAATAAAAACAAGAACGATATAGATATTAGCGTGTAATTTAAATATGATCCATAATAGTCATGTGATTTTCTGTGACAAATTTCACATTGACATACATCATCCATTAAAGTCCATGAGATAGGTTATAGAAACGTAGATATGAATCATATTTTGTAGTGCATGAGTTTTTCTTACAGAAGACGCACGGAGCGAAGAACATGCGGGCAGCAGGTGTGGGCTGCTCTTACACCTGGACGAGAGCTGTCCCTCTTTCGACTCGCTCACCTGTCTAGGGGAAAGGAAGTTCCCTTGGTGGAACTTCTGCTTCTGGCTGTGGTGTGTATGTGCATGTACTGGGTTATCTGTATATGTAAGTATAAGTATTTACCAATATAGGCATCTGTGTCTGCGCGCGCGCGTGTGTGTGAGTGAGTGTGTGTGTGTGTGTGTGTGTGTGTGTGTGTGTGTGTGTGTGTGTGTGTGTGTGTGTGTGTGTGTGTGTGCATATATTTGTGTGTTTATGTACACAAAAACACACACACATGTACATAAATATATATGATTACTTAGCTTATATATATGTTTATATATATATATATATATATATATATATATATATGTATGTATATATACATATATATATATATATATATATATATATATATATATATATATATATATATATATATACTGTACGTGTATGTATATATATATATATATATATATATATATATATATATATATATATATATATATATATATAAATATGTATGTGTGTGTGTGTTTGTGTATGTTCTCTCTGATAATAGGGTTATATTCTTTCTGCTATTTTCCTACCATTTATATTATTTCTACTATTCTCCAACCGTACATACTCTTTCTACCACTAACCAACCATTCACAGTCATTTTACCATTATCCTACCATCCATATTCTCTCATTCTTTTATCATTCATATTCTTTCTCCCATTCTCCTATCATTTATATTTTTCTACCATTCTCCTACCATTCATATTCTAACTACCATTCTTCTACCGTTCATATTCTATCTACCATTCTTCTACCATTCATATTCTTTCTACCATTTTCATACTATTCATATTCTACCATTCTCCTACCATTCGTATGCTTTCTACCATTTTCCTACCATCCATGTTTTTCTACCATTATCCAATCATATTCATATTCTGTCTACCATTCATATTTTATCTGCCATTCTCCTACCATCCCTGTTTTTTTTCTACCATTATCCTATCATTCGTATTCTTTCTACCGTTCTCCTACCATTCGTATTTTGTCTACCTTTCATATTCTATCGACCGCTCTCCTTCTATTCTACTACAATTCATATTCTTTCTACCATTTTACTACTATTCATATTCTCTCTACCATTCTCCTACAACTCATATTCTTTCTATTATTCTCCCACAACTTATTTTCTCTCTACCATTCTCCTTCCATTCATATTCTTTCTACCATTCTCTTCTTCCAGCATCCCTCTCTTTCCCAGCATCTTCTACCTCCACGCATCTCCCTCAGTATACTTGGAACAGTAATTACAAGACTGGTTTGGGCCAGCCTCTCTTATAAATCATGAAGTGTTTAGTGGCGTATGGAACCAATCAGGTTGTGGTGACAGGGGGAGGAGTCGAGAGAGGGACGAGGGAGAGATAGGGGAGGGGAGGAGGAGGAAGATGAAAGGAAAGGGGGTGGAAAGACACAGGAGGAAAGAGAGAAAAGGAATAGGAAAGGGAAGAAGATGAGGGGGAAGAGGCAAGGAAAGGGGGTGAAAAACAGAGAAAAAAGAAAGGGAAGAAGATGAATGGGAAGGGAAGGGGGCTGAATAGAACATGAGGAAAGCGAGAAAAGGAATTGGAACGGGAAGAAGAGGAGTAAAAAGAAAGGGGGTGGAAAGGGACAGGAGGAAAGAAACAAAAGGAATAGGAAACGGAAGAAGAGAGGGAATAGGAAAGGGAAGATGAGGAGGAAGAGGAAAGGAAAGGGGGTGGGAAGGCACAGGAGGAAAGCGAGAAAAGGAATAGAAAAGGAAAGAAGATAAGGAGCACAACGAAAATATAAAGGAAAGAGAAAATTAAAGGGAAGGGAGAGGGAAATGAAGGAACGGGAAAGGAGAACTGAAGGTGCAGCAGGGCGAGAAAAGGAAAAGGCAAGGGGAAATAAAAGGGAATATAAAGGAAATGAAGGAAAGGGAAAGGAAGATCGGTGTGGCAGAACGAGAAGAGGAAGACAAAAAAGATAACAAGAAAAGGAGAAGTAAAAGAGAAAGGCTGAAAGGGGTAAGGCAAGGAGGATCAAGGGAGCGAGAAAAGGATACAAGAAAGTGGGTGAGAAGAGCGAGAAAAGAAAAAGAGAAGGGAAAAAACGCGAATAAGAAAAGACGGAGAAAGAAAGGAGAAAATGAGATGAGATAAGGAAAGGATGGTTCGAGAAGAGGAGAGGAGAGCACACTAAAAGGGAGGGAAAATATAATGGGCAGAGCAAAAATAGAACAAAAAACAAAGACAGGAGTGATAAAAAGAGAAGAGTAAAGGGAAGGGAAGGGGGAGAGGTTTAGCGAAAAAGGAGATGAAGAAAGAAAGAAAGAAGGGAGCAAGAAAATTAGAACAGGATATGCAATGGGAATAAAAGTTGGATAAGAAATTGTAAAATGTAAAAGGAAGAGGAGAGGAGAGCGATGGAGACAGAAACTGTGAGGGAGAAGACGGAAGAGGGGGGAGGGATGGTGAGGATAGAAGAGAGGGAAGAAAAGGGAAATGGGGGAAGAAAGTCCGAAATCTAAAAGAGACGCGGTAGGCACTGGAGAAACGCAGGCGAAGGAAACTGGAAAAATGAGATGGAAGGGAATAAAGGGGAACTTGGAGAACAATGGTACTAAAATAATGAAAGAAGGCATCAGAAATGCATTGTAAAAAAAACGGAATAACGTATTGTTTGAAATATGTTATGTTTAAACGCATGTCTGTGTGTCTGCGCGAAAGTTTTTGGGTATTTACATGACAAAAAACCAACTGGTTTATAACCAATTATAAAACACGTCACAAAATCCTTGTAAGACCCTATGAACACTGAGAAAAATCTGCTTTCGCTCTATGACTCGATATTGCTATACCTTTTCGCAAAATGAATACTTGCCAACTGATAAAACTGAAGAATTTAAGAATGAACACTTCACTGATTCATATATACTCCTATTACTGGTTTAGCCAATACTAGTGTTCAGAATTCCAAGGTAAAATGCAAATTACAGTGTAAAAAAAGAGAACATAAAATCTACACAAAAATTACTTAAACCATTTCCATTTCATCCTTTGATAGCCTACCTTCCCATTCACTGTATATGCAAAGTAAACTCCAAAATAGTGTAACAAAAAGTCTGCTTGCCTTGCTGCCGTATCCTTCTACAAGATCTTTTCTTCTCGTGTGCATATACCTTGAACATTCGATAACACTAACCCAGCACAATATGTATTCGTTCGTTTAGCATCTTCCTGTCAATATTCTAATATATGCAGTGTTGTGAAGGACACACGAAAACACACATCCCTAATTGAAACCTTCAAAATAAAGTCCTCCATAGCCTGCACCCCCCCCCCCCTTCCTTCAAAAAAAGCGAAAAAAGTACAACTTATTCATTAATCCCTCGACCGTAATCCAGTAGTTTATCGAACGTTTATGCAGCAAAATCCCTTCATAGTGTTCTCCATTCAAGTTTATTCGCTCGTAATTCATATTTTATGGTCAACTCAAGCCAACGTCTGAATAACTTGGCACGAAAGGGTAGACTCTCCTTTCTCTCCCCCCGCGTCGGCTGTCGACTTATGGTGGGAATATTGTGGTGGTTGTGGCGTTTCAGTGTTGCACTATCAATGTTGTTGTTGATGTGATTAATGGACTGTTTTAATGACTACATTATACGGAGTCCGATGAAGCTTAAAGAGGATTTCATTTGCAAACTGTTGCGATATTGTAAATATTATGAGGCGCTTCCTCTGACGTGCCAAAAGCGGGCTGTAAATATTAGACAGTTTCATGTACTTTGTGTTTCAGTATTTCATCATACATAAGGGAGGAATATAGAGATTTTTTCATCTTAAAATCAGGGCTCCCAAGTATTCCCGGTTTAACAGCGAATCTGCGTTTCACACATAATGATTTGTTGGTATTGCACATGTGCTTACTAAGATAAACAATGCATGAATAGCTCTCGGCTTACCTAACATGTAACATTAAGACATTCATTATATGTACATATCATACATTATTATTTTATGTGCGTAAGCGTGTATGTGTCTGTGCATGCATGTGCGTGTAGGTGCATAAACGTATACATAGTTCCGCATATACCTGTAAGTGAATGAAGGTGTATGCGTGTGTGTGTGTGTGTGTGTGTGTGTGTGTGTGTGTGTGTGTGTGTGTGTGTGTGTGTGTGTGTGTGTGTGTAAATAAAATAAAGTTCAGTGCTCCCTGCAAACTAACTGTTGGCAACAGTGTTGATAACAAGTTTCCTGCTTAACTTTTGATACAGACTTAAAGTAAGCTACATGAGATGCAAGGGCAGATAAGTCAATGCGTCCTGAAATAGAGATAACAACTATTGACTTGCGATGTTATCAGCCGCAAGGTCATGATAAGTCTACATAAATATGTTAAACATTTAACTTCATGATCGCCGTAAACCTGCGCACAACTCCCCCCCCCCCTCTCCACCCCCAATCACCCATCCATACCCAGCCCTCTCGCGGCGACGTGCCAAGGCTAGGCAAAGCGGCCACGCGGAATCGAATGCAAAACTTCCCTATGCTTTATTGAAATGATCTCTAATATTTCAAATAATTCGTAGATTCGTTCCACTTGGTCGGTCTTAATAGCCTTCGAAGATATGCATCTCTGCGTCGACCGAGCGTCCACTTGCTTGGTTCCAGGAAGTTTTATGACGAAGGGGAATACGTTGTGTAGGTGAGGTAGGGGAGGGCGCACGATGCACACATTCGGGATTATGGTTTTGGCTTAAGCGTATGTGTGGTCCAAGACCGTATACAAAGGTATGGATACTTTTAAACCTCTCCCTCCATCTATATTATCTACAAATTCTTTCTCTATCTCATTATCTTATTATATGCATTTATCGACACACACAAACACAATCACACACGTGTGTATACATATATGCTTACATGTATACATATAATTATATGCATACGTATAGATAGACATAGACAGAGACTAGATATTATATAAAAAAAAATATAGTTAAAAAAAAAATCTATCAGAGTATGAAACACATTGCAAGATCGTATCATGTGGACCGTTAAGTAATATCAGTTGTTATAATAATTCTTATCACTTCAATCAAGTTAAATGCGACCCCCCCCCCACCAAAAAAAAAAAAAATCTAGATATATCACACGATTTGTTCTTGAATATCAACCCCCCACAATTTCCAGCAAGGGATAGGGGGAAAAGTTAACATCATTGTATGACCAGACCAAATGATAATTTTCCATAAGAAAAAGTAGATCCCGCAATAATGCTGGTGATAAATCATAGAAACCTAGAAAACACAACATCACGGTGATATATCATATAGATCTGAAGTAACTATTGAAACCTTGAGTAATTTGGGTGTGGACTTTATAACCTAACTGTATAGTGTACACACACACACACACACACACACACACACACACACACACACACACACACACACACATATATATATATATATATATGAAAAGGAAAACAGGCACAATAAGGAATTAAACAATTTCATAACGGTTCGAACTCTTCACGAGTTCCTCATCAGACGAATAATTAACATAAATGATCCATTTCCTTTTTAATTTTGTGTACGCATTACTGTGTTTATGTTTGTATTCATATATCTATATCTATATATTTTTCTGTGCATGCATAACACACACACACACACACACATACATATATATAAATGTGTATGTATATATGTATATATATATATAAATATATATATGTGTGTGTGTGTGTGTGTATGTATGTATGTATGTATGTATGTATGTATATGTATGTATGTATATAATATATATATATATATATATATATATATATATATATATATATATATGTGTGTGTGTGTGTGTGTGTGTGTGTGTGTGTGTGTGCAGACATATGCATGTGTGTGTTTGTCTGTGTACATGTTGCTGCGTTGTGTTCACATACATATATATACATATATGCATATATATGCCTGTAAGTGAATGAATATGCCTGTGAGTGAATGAAGATGTATGCGTGAGTGTGTGTGTGTGTGTGTGTGTGTGTGTGTGTGTGTGTGTGTGTGTGTGTGTGTGTGTGTGTGTGTGTGTGTGTGTGTGTGTGTGTGTCTCCATATATAGCAGGTGCTCCCAAACTTTTTAAGCTGATGAGCATTCATCTGCATAAATATGAGAGCACCACTATAATTTCATAGTTTGGGAATTAAGAATCAAGCCAAATGTAAGATTTAGTCGTACCTTATCTAACAAAAGCTAAAATCAGATATGCATTAGAAGTAATTAACATCCACCAACCAAACATATTTTACTTGACAAATAGTACAGTATTACAGCTGCACACAGTGCTTCGGTTTTATGGACGGATATTCGAATGCGCGAATAAATGAGTTCAATAATGACTAAAAAAAAAGGTGTTTGTTTCATAATAATATTATTGCATTATATATGGAAAACTGAAAAAAAAATAGGAATGTATTATTCTATTAAATCCTGGACATTCACAGTAAAAATGTAAGAAATACAATGTGTTTGTGTGTGTGTGTGTGTGTTGTTCGTGAGTGAGAGAAAGGGGGGGCGGGCTAAAAATCAAATATTTAACATGTTCAGATTTAAGGGATACATACATACGTATATACAGATATACGTACACATAAACACACGCATACACACACATGCACACATACATATATGTTTGAGTGTGTGTTTGTACACATGCGTGTGGGTGTAAGTGTCTGGGTGTGTATCAAATATACAGCCTACACATAAATGCATACAGGCCTGTATATGTACATACACACATATAAATGTGGTGTGCACGTATGTGTCTATAGGTTAGTGTGTGTGCGGAGGGAGGGAAGGAGGGAAAAAAGAGAGAGAATATAACAAACATTAGTCAGTCACCACAAGATTTATAGATGTCACGCCGCCTCAGCGCCAGTTCGCAAGCAAGTAGCCAATGTTTATTGCACTGTCTAATAACAGGCACTTCATCATGCATTAATAAATGGATAAACTGACGGAGTACATGAGGAAAAATGGCTATATTTCTTCAACATTATCTGCGTTGTAAATTTTCATAGCTGATAAACTTTACATCGGTTTGGTCAAAACATACAAGCTTTTAACAAACGGAATTATATATCCTCTCCTCAATTTCAACCTATAATCATACATTTTATTGAGTAAAGTATAGCGAAAACTCAAAATCTTTCAAGTCTTATTTTTCCGCATTAAAGGTCAATGGAGCAAACATCTAGACATCAACAATTTAATGTACTTTTCTGCACTGGCTATCCCGTATGCCTTTCTGATATGATTCATCTATCAAATAAAGTGAGAGATAGGGAGGTGGTAGTGGGAGAAAATGATAACGGAGGGGAAGAGAGGGTAGGCGAAAAGGGAGTAGATAGAGAGGAGCCAGTTCCATATATAATGGGAATGGCAGAAAAAGGTAGTTAATATTAGGTTTAGCGTGGCAAGAGGTAATGTTTAGAGTTGGGAAGATGTGGTTAAAGATGATTTTGGAAGGAGATAATATACATGTGGGGTTACAGGTGTGAATGGAGGTGCTATTTGTTTTAATTGCGGGAAGAAATTACTTTTTAGAGGCATAACACAACAGCGTATGGTAAAATGTATAAGCGGTTTAAAGGATGGATGGGTGAGAGAAGGTAGGGTTCTTCAGATAGGCTACAGTTCCAAGGTATAAATCAATGGTATGTTTTAAAAAGTAATGTTAGCCGATGACAAAATAGAGGAAGTAAGCTAATCACAAATGGAACTGTGAGTAACATTATAATGTCTTGTAAAGTGATGCGTGAAAAGGACTCTATTTACAGGCAACAGTATCAGTCTATGTTGATATGGATTATTTTAATGGAATAATATTAGTTTATCATTTATATGTTACTATGCGAGTCAGCACGTTGCACTAAGATTAATTTCCTAACAGTGACAAAGAAAATAAAATATAATCACATACTGAGACCACGGTCTGTAGAACGCGAGGCATATTCATTCAGATTACTGATTTTACCTGAATATTCATGGAGAGACTGAAGAACATACTAGGGGAGGAGACCTTACAGTGATTTTCACGTGTCTCGTAATTATTGGTAAGATCCTTAGGAGCGTTACTGTACATGGCTAGGGGCTTCTTTACATGAATATGAGGTATTTCAGGGTATTGTCTTTACAACATATAACATGTATAAGTAAGGTCATGTTAGAAAATAGCAGTGACATCTCGGTAAATGGCAGGCTTTTAGTGTGTGCTTCTGTAACTGGCTGATAATTCCATCTCCTTTACATTAACATTCTCAACGGAAA
>NC_051390.1:34394635-34397135 GCF_015228065.2 Penaeus monodon
CCACTCACCCAGCCCCCACTCACCCAGCCCCCACTAAACCCCAACCAATCCCGTCCCCAACCCCCCTTGCTGTCGACAACGTCCGGCAAATGCACCCCAAGACCTCCAGTCCTATATTAACCTCGCCGGAACATGTAAAACCCGATGTATATGGACCTCGAACGTGACCCGCTGCCCATACCACCAATCAGAGGTAACTCAAGATGGTCTGATTGCCCGCCCGGGGTACGAAGGCCGTGACGACCAGGTGGGAATGACATTCTGGGCGTGAGGGCGAGGTGGTGGCGCTGTGCAGATACCCGAAGATAACACGGGAGAAATGGATGTTGAACAATGGTACAGACTCATGGGGTGACGGGAGTGGGAAAAGAAATGGAGAGAGAGAGAGAGAGAGAGAGAGAGAGAGAGAGAGAGAGAGAGATGTGTGTGTGTGTGTGTAGTTCTGTATATGCTGTAATAAATGGATATGTACAGTGTATGTTTGTGTATAACATACATATATTAATCTATATATTCATATAGCAATACAACACTGACATAACTAAATTGAGTAACATAATTTTTTTATATCATGTATGACCATTTAACCCATTAGCAACAAGGAGTTATTCACACATGTATTTTTATTCACACAGGTATTTTTATATATTTATCGCTTACAAAATAAAGTCTTGCGGTTATAACGAGACCATCAAACGAGAATTAGGAAGACAATCGAAATATAGACAGGTCAACTCACCATTTTTCTGTATCTGTAAAAAGCATAGGGTTTAGGCCCTGACGAGCATTTTATTTACCCCTACCGACTCGTTTTTAGACAAATTTCACAAACATGTTTTGGGATCATTTTGTTCCCGACGTCTTTATCTATTGAAGTTTCGGTAATTCGTACAGAACTGGGAATGGAATGGGAAAAAGGAGGAAAACCTACAACTTATTTCAAGTACAAATAAGTAAATAAATAAAACTTAAATCCCAAATCCACAATAAACTTTCCTTAGAGTGTGTGTGCATGTTTGCGTGTGTAAATATCCACGTATCTATCTGTCTATATATACTGAATTTGCTTGCATACGCCTATGCAATAACAGTATTAATCAAATATCACACACACACACACACACACACACACACACACACACACACACACACACACACACACACACACACACACACACACATATATATATAATGTACCATTTCAGAGAGCAGAAGAGAGATCTCAACATCCCGTGACCCGGCCAGCCCACCAATGTCCCAAACGCTATATGAGGAATAACAAACCATACGATCACCAATTAAAATCTCAAAGGCACACATAACTTTTAACCAAATATTTATTATAATTAGATTGGTTTTCATTTAGGAGATAAAAAGGGAAGATAGTCTGAGAGAGAGTTAGAGAGTGGGCGTGCGGGCGTCGGGAGACAGGTAGGCGTGTCCAAGATGACGGACGGCAGGTCGCGGGCCAGGAGTCGAATCCCCGCTGGGTAATTGGCAGCTCCGTCACTCTCCTCATTCTTACACCTTATTCACTCCGGGCACGCTAGCTTATACTTCTGCGTTAGGGAAAAGGTGCTTTATAGGAGAGGCTGTAGGTGTTTAGGGTTATATGGAGACCATGGGAGGTCTTTAGAGGTAGTAAAAAAACGGAGTTTGTGAAGTCCGGGGTAACCGATTTTACAGAAAATGTGTTGCTATGTGGGGCACCTGCTGGTCTGTCACGTATTCCCGGTATTGTTGGTTTGTCTAATACTAGCATTTTATTTTTTATGTGCAATATTTGTTGGTTTATTGAGTATCTTTTGGTTTATGGGATAAAGGTTGGTTTGCTTAATAGATATAGGTTTGTGGAATAAATACGGTAAATGTTGGCTGGTGCAGTAATTAACTACATAAGGATTTTATGCTGGAATGTATGAATTTTTATTGTGGAATAACTTTCGGTTTTTGGAATGCTTTCTGGTTTGTAGAATATGCGCTAGTTTGTGAAATAAATACTTGGGTGTGGAATATTAATTAGTTTCTGAGTATTTACTGGTGTGGAATAAATATTGGTTTGTGCAATAAATGTTGTTTTGTGGAGTGTGTTTGTGATGTTGAACCTGCTATGTTGAGATGTTCGTTTGTCAAATAGATACTGTACTGTGATGTATTTGCTGATTGGTATTTTCGCACTGCAACTCCTGATATGTTGAATATTAGTTTCTTTGTGGGATGAATGCTGATTGTGAAGTGGATGATGATTTGAAAAATATTTTGCTTTGTGTAATATAAGCTGGTTTTACATGACTAAAAAAATAAAAAATTTGTGGAATACCGAATATTTACTAGTTAGTAGAATACTGGCTGAAGTATGTGTGGTTCTTTGTCGTTTGTTATATTTGAATATTTGTGGCTTTATATTGTATGAGAATATTGTTAAGAATATATGGTGTGAGTATAGTTGCATATGAAGACAAACAATAACTCTGACTATAAACCCCCATTTTTATTTTTT
>NC_051390.1:34402135-34404635 GCF_015228065.2 Penaeus monodon
TTCGAGCACACCCCTCACTTCATTCAGTAACAATCACATAATAAATATGGCTAGCACGGAACTTTAACATTTGTGTAGAAACAGCATATTATACAAGGCTATCCAAACCTTACAAAAATACCTTTACTATAACTTGATAATATTGAATATTATGCTATTTCTCTCTATATATATGTGTGTGTGTAATGTATATAGTTATATATGTTGACATATGTGTATGTGTGTGTGTGCGCGCGCGTGTGCCTATATATGTATGTATGTACGAGTGTGTTACAATATATAGTAGATGTGGATAATTTAGATGCTATATATGGATATGACAATTCTGCTAATTTAAAGTTACTGTTCTATCGGCCTAAATCTTGACGTTATGTTATTTGCCACATCTACAACTTACACAATAACAAACTCTCAGGGTCACTTTTCTACAGGAAAAAAAGTCTGCACAATACGGATATTAACATATTGGAGTGCACTGCACGTAGTATATCACTGCATGTATAAAGACGATATTTAAGATATAATGTAAGCACTGCCGACTTAATTAGTTTAGTTTAGAGCTATACCTTTATTTGCATACCTAGCATTTTGATAAGTTAAGTAAGTTTATTTACCATGCTGGCTGTCTACTTAGGCGTGAGCAGTCGTGATTACAGAGTTTTACATATATTCGACATAACATATTATTCTTAATTACTGTAATTGTACGTGTTAAAATGGAATTATAAATCATACATAAAGATATGAACGTCGGCTTGTATAAAGCGTAGAGTTTGTTGGTAATTTCATCTTCACATTCATTTTTACTGAGTAGGTTCATCGTGCGTATAAAAGGTATATGTGTATAAGATTCCATTTAGATTGGATATTTCATGATATTCATACAACAGACCTATTCATTCACATACAATCGTCACTTACAAAGATTCATATTGTATTATGTGTTAGAATAAACCAAGATATACACTGTATCAAGCAGATATTTGTTATCTACCTTTTTTTCATTTATTTCATTTATCTTATACACCTACATGTGCTCGATAGAAAGATCTGAAACCAGGCATAAGCACAGAACGCTAAAACGTGGAATAATTACCCATTTCGAAGAAATAAATATGCTGGTGTACAGTTTGTTTTCATTGCCTAATCACATTCATTTGTATCGTCAGTATTTGGCAAATCTAGTTGTAAAAAATAATGCCTAGTCTCTCTCTCTCTCTCTCTCTCTCTCTCTCTCTCTCTCTCTCTCTCTCTCTCTCTCTCTCTCTCTCTCTCTCTCTGACTGTGTGTGTGTGTGTGTGTGTATGTGTGTGTGTGTGTGTGTGTGTGTGTGTGTGTGTGTGTGTGTGTGTGTGTGCATGTACGAGAGGCGCTCATTAAAGACCCACTTCCCATGGACGTACAGGAATGAAACGTCGTAGTTATTAATCTTTCTCTACATAAGTCCCACCAAGAATGACACACTTCTTCCATTGTTTTATGCAGCTATGAACTCCTCGCTTATAGAGGTCTGCAGGTTGCATTTGAAGCCATGAAGAGCCTTCAGAAATCACTGTCTCCTCATCTCAGAAATGTTTGTTATTCAAAAATTATTTCATGGGCAGAAAGAGGCGAAAGTCAGGTGGTGCAAGGTCAGGAGAATAAGGAGGATAAGGAAGGATGTCGTAGCCAGACGACCGCGCTTCCAATTGGGCAATATGGGAGTTGAGAACAGGGGCGTTGTCTTGTAGGAGGTGAACACCTTTGGGCAACATTCCGTGTCTCTTGGTTTTGATAGCCTTCTGCAGTTTCTACAGCAGTGAAATGTAGTAAGCTCTTGTAATTGTAGTAGCTTCTGCCAGGAAATCCATCACCACTATTCCATGCTGGTCCCAAAAGACTGAGCATGTCTTGGCCTGCCGAAGGTGCGACACGTGCCTTTTTGAGGGGGGTGAGTCAAAGTGCTTCCATTGTTTTGACTAGCCCTTGGTTTCTGGATCATAGTGATGAACTCAAGTTTCATCCCGCATATTTAGTCTGTCAAAAAAAATTCTCTGGTTTTCTTGGTACATGGCCTAAAGATTATTGGAAAAATAGACTCGTTCCTGCTTCTGGAAAGGTGCGGGTAACCTGGGAACCCATCTAGCAGACAACTTGAGCATATGTAGATAGTCATGAACGATTTTGTCCACAGACTCAATACTAATCTTGACATCTTGGGCTAGCTGATGGGCAGTAATACGGCGATCTTCCAAAATGGCAGTCTACACTTAAATGGATGGTGTCCTCAACAATGGGAGACTGGGTTCGTCCTGGGATAGGAGCCATTTCCACAGATCTCCGACAACAACTGAACCGGTGATTTCAACGTTTAACAACGTCATATGATGGGGCATCCTCCCCATAAGATTCTTTAATTTTATCGAAGGTCTCTTTAAGTATAAAACCTGATCTCTGCTCGATACTCCACTGGCTCCATTTTCACTCTATTGTACCTTTACCGTTATAACAGAAATATTGT
>NC_051390.1:34412135-34414635 GCF_015228065.2 Penaeus monodon
TATGATATCGCCATAAGCTGACTTGATATTATGATAATAACCGCCTCAGTTTACCCTTTATAACATGGCGTTGCTGTCGCGAGCCCCCTACATAATGCCAAGATATGATGGATCATGGCGAATATTCACTGAGCCAGTGGACGCTGCCCTCAGTCGCCCTCAGCCACCGCCAGTCTGCCCACAGGGTATTTGAAAGGAAGGAATAATGTACATTTCTGATGCTTTTTAACGCTTTAGTGTGTGTGTGTGTGTGTGTGTGTGTGTGTGTGTGTGTGTGTGTGTGTGTGTGTGTGTGTGTGTGTGTGTGTGTGTGTGTGTGTGTGTGTGACGAACGGTTCTGTTGCGCGTATGATCACTTCATCGTTTTATCCTATTCTATTGCATGATTAACGAAAGATCTTAAATGCGTATGGGAATGCAAGGCCTTGACGACCTTGTCTCGTTTTGGGTAACTAGTGCCCTCCGAAACTCCTTGGCCTTGGACCTTTTCTGACCACCTGATTTTGATCTTGGCCATGCTTTCTTCTCCTCCTTTTCTTTTACGTCACTTTCTCTCCTTATTCGCATGATCAAAGGCTCTGGAAAATCTTACTTTGTTGTCTAGTAGAATAGGATACAGTCCTATATCAAATTTCGCATTTTCATATTCCGGTGTAAAGTTGTAAATTAGTGGTTTGGTTATTCATTTGTGCTTGGGATATAGTTGTGTAGAATTATCAGATACCTCGTTTCGAGCTGTGTGTGTGTGTGTGTGTGTGTGTGTGTGTGTGTGTGTGTGTGTGTGTGTGTGTGTGTGTGTGTGTGTGTGTGTGTGTGTGTGTGTGTGTGTGTATGTTTGTGTGTGCCTGCCTGTGGTTGATCCAGGAAAACGCAGGGGTGTGGACATTCAGCGAGATGTCAACGAACGTTCCTATTGCCCCCCCCCCCCCCTAGCCCCTCATCCTCACCAAGAAATTTGGGGAAATATTGCAGCCGGAAACGTTAGGAAGTCCTTGTTTGCAAACGCGAGAGTAATGTGCGCGAGCGGTTGGACCGTTTCGTGTATTTGTACGAAAAGAGGAAATCACTCACCCGATATTCAGCAGTCCTCTAAAAAAAATCCTGAACGTCAGTTTGTTGCGAGGTGTTTGAAGATGGTCACTGCATTTGTTTCCATTTAACTGTTCGCACTGTATCCCTATGTAATGGATATAGAAAAATAAATAATACATAGGCCTACATATACTTGAAAAATATATTAATGATTATCACTATATAGCATTTAATCACAATGTAGTATATTTTTAAACAGAATGTTGTTTCAAAGGCAACCTACAAAGTTACAAGTAACTGATGATTAACTTCAATTTAACTGCGTATTATATAAGATCCAAACTTACCTGGTGACTAACCTGGTAATCCAACTTATTATCCAAATACATCTTGGATAATAGCCATGTTGCATGGTGTCTACCTATTCCGGTCAAAATCAAATACTAAAATTCGGACGGCGCAGAGTACCGCTTAGAAATAGACTGAAACTGATAAGGAAGAGCCTCAACGTACCCGGTGACCCCAACCCCAATTCCCTGGATCCACCACTTGGTATGTGTAGCATTATTTGTATCGTATTGTTCTCCTGTTCTGATATTCAGCACAATTAGTCTAATATAAGTTCAACTTATGTCTTCATATGTTCGGGAGACATGAAAATCCCAGACAAAATTAACGATTTCACGCAAAAAAATACTAGCATGATTCCATTTCTTTAAACATAGAATTCAATGAAACATATTTGTCAGTAAATCAAACAAAACAAAAAACACTACCGTTACATTATTATTATTACTGATACCTTTCCCAAATAAAGAACCAGATTAATAAATGTTCATACAATTGCAAAACAAGTAGTTAACTTACCGAATGCACAATTCCTCGGCTTTCACTCGTCAACCAAATGCGTAATGCAGAAATAATAAGGATGGAGTACAGATGAAGGACGCGCGACACTAAAATTGCAACTTAATATATGAATACAGTACTTACCCATACAAAAGCTCGAGGCTTCCAGGGAACCGGGCACACTTCGGCTCAGCAACATCAACGAAAATCACACACTCACATTATTTATGATTCACTAGGAAACTATTATAGTTCACACATAATATATAACTAACCACCAACACATCACTCATAACACACGGAACGCACTATAGTTACATATCGAAGTAGAAATGAAAGAGAATACGAGCACTACAACTTTCCATCACTCCCGTCACGTGGTCAAGGTGAGACTGAATTTTAGGTCTCGTCATAAACATATTTGAAGATATTATTTCTTCATTTATTCGCGACTATATAGAACTTTTTCAACACAGCAAATAAATGGATTAATGTTTTTACTTTAAGAGAATCTATATTTCCCCGCAAATAATATAAAATAATGAAATGATAATAACAATAATATAAAATATTTTTTTGAATAATAAAAAGTCGAAAGATGTATGTACTCTGTATCTTG
>NC_051390.1:34434635-34439635 GCF_015228065.2 Penaeus monodon
ACTGGGTCAATTTTGTCTGTGATCAGTACTCATATCACATCATCACGCTCAAAATTACATGCTATTATCCCGTACGTCAAGACTATTTGAACTAAACATTGTGAAAAAAGGCCGTGCCTTTTAAGAAAAAGCGCGCCCAGCGTATGTCTCTGCCCCGGAGGAGAGAGAGGATAAATAAATAAGCAATCTCATCCCCTGTGATCGAAGATTTATGGGCATAATTTATCAAATCATAATTTATACTATATTGAAATCATTCCACGGCCTTGGCATTCCCCTAAAGTGTTGTATGAGCGGGTAAAAAATGAGCCTCGGAGAGCGCGGCGCCGGGAAGAGAGTCGCAAACCGCCCCAATGAGCTCGACAGGCTTGAATCTATTGGCCATCAGGTAAAGAGGTTAAACTTGAAGGGTCTATAATCAGCCAAGATGGATATTTTGGGGAGATTATCACGGCTCTAGATTCAACAGAAATATCTGACAAGGCTTTCGGTTCCTCGCTTAATCACTGAATTGTTGAGAATGAAGTAATTAAATAAGAGAAATTGTGAATGTTACGATCGGCGTGGACCGGTGCGATTTCCGATACGAAGGCGTTATTGTGCTTAATTATGGCGGAATAAATTGCATCGCCTAATTGCTTCCATTCAGAAAATGACGGCATTATAATACTGCTCTTCTGAAATATGAGGATGGGGATAAAAATGAAGTTCTCTAACCTTTATATTGCAAACGAATCATGACCTCGCCGATGCCAGGCCGATACCGCCATCAATCGAGAAAGTCGGAGGGTAACGTCTTAAAAAAATCTTCATTCACGAACATTCCCTAAACGAAATCTGTTGTTATTAATATTTCCCCTCTGGAAATGACAATGTATGAAAAAAGAAAATATTAGTAATTCTAGAAGTGACTTTGTCGTATATTTATACGCGTTAGTTATAGATGTAATGGAAATTTCAAATCTTACAAATCTCAATGTTGTAATCACATTCTTAAGATGGCATACTGATAACGGTAACCTTTAACAGAACACGAAGACATATTTTCCTTGTCACTGTGTGTGTGTGTGTGTGTGTGTGTGTGTGTGTGTGTGTGTGTGTGTGTGTGTGTGGTGTGAGTGTGTGTGTGTGTGTGTGTGTGTGTGTGTGTGTGTGTGTGTGTGTGTGTGTGTTTATGTGAGTGTGTGTGTGTGTGTGTGTGTGTGTGTGTGTGTGTGTGTGTGTGTGTGTGTGTGTGTATGCGTGTGTGTGTGTGTGTGTGTGTGTGTGTGTGTGTGTGTGTGTGTGTGTGTGCGTGTGCTTTTTTGTGTGTGTGCCTTTATGTGTGTCTTCTTTGGTGAGTGTTTTTTTTTTGTGTGGACAATATTATTTATGCATGTGTGTATGAGTGTTTGTTTCTTTGTGAAGTACGTAAACATGTCTGACGAACTCACTCCCTCACAAGACTGAATTCTCTCTTTCTCTCTCTCTCTCTCTCTCTCTCTCTCTCTCTCTCTCTCTCTCTCTCTCTCTCTCTCTCTCTCTCTTTCTGTGTGTGTGTGTGTGTGTGTGTGTGTGTGTGTGTGTGTGTGTGTGTGTGTGTGTGTGTGTGTGTGTGTGTGTGTGTGTGTGTGTGTGTGTGTGTGTGTGCACGAGCGTGTGTGAGTGTCTGATTATATCATGATACTAGACCTAACCTGTTAACACCTGTTAACATCGATAATTTTCCAAATTCTAACATCATTGCATGCTACAGAAAGCTACACTGAAATGACCGCCAGTGCATCAGTGTTCGAGGCAGTTTTAATACTCCCAGGCCGCGACCCCAGCGCTAAGAACAAGATCTCAGCCATTCTCTCCGATCGTGACAAAGGAGTAAACATGGCAATTGTGATTGATGGCTTAATCATGGATTAATAAAGCCTAAATTACTGTTTAATTAGTCACCAAAGGTTGAATAATTGGAAGCAATTTATATGGTGCGTAAACTTAATGGGGCGCGATAGAGTCCAAGTGGCGAGAGATTTTTCATCGGCATCAACAGGCTCCTCCCCACGGTCGGACAAGCGACTGAACATCCGCCCTTCTACACCTACACTACTACACTCACATCGCCCGTAAATACACTTACATTTAACATTCTTAAATACACTTTCACGTTTGCTAAAGCTATACAGCATGTACAGCCTTGATCTCTGTCTTTCTGTCTTAACTCTATTTCTTTGGATATCTTTAGTATCTACACCTGCACGCCTACTTCGCCCATTTTTACGCCCATTCTTACCACTTTTGCGCCCACACTTCCATCTTGATTGTATGCTAAGCTGATAACACGAAAGTTGCAGTCGTGTTCACAGGTGTGCACATACAGCATGCAAGAAGATTATTATGAGTGGAGACTGAGATGTGGAAATAACCCGAGGCATGGAAAGAATATATAAAGTACCATTGTGATGAGAAGTTTCTATTACATGATAACCATATACAAGGCAAGTGAAGATTATATTGCGAACCTTATCACACTTTGTGGGTAAAGTATAGTGTGGATAAAGCCATAATGATGTTCAGACAAGGTTCAAAAGAAGCTCGAAAATGTTTTTGGAGAAGCAGGAGTTTTTGTTCATTTTCAAAAAAGCACTTGACCTTCTCGTCCTTTTCAAAGGCATGTCCCGATTATCTTTAATTCTTCATCTAATGTTTAAATGGCCCGTAATTTAAATAGGATTAGACAAGACAGTTTAAAAGGCAAAATAAAACAGATCTGGAACTCCAGATATGATGCAAAAGAATATGTTAAAAGTGAATTTTAGGCATATGAATAATGGACATTAGTTTGAGAAAAGATATACAGAGACGAAGATTTAGTGTGAACTAACATGAAGGTAATGGGTTTAGCATGAAAACGTATAGTGTAGCGTGATGTTGACAAGTGCAATAATTCAAGAATGCTGCATACTGACCTTAACTCTCGATTAATTTACATAGTGATGCGTTAATATACAAGAAATTTGGTTTTTAATAGGGTACTTAGCACATTACTAATACGCAGATCTAATCGTCCTGTTGATATTGTTCTCACAACTATAAATGATCTTCATGAAAGAAAAGCACACGGAATAAACAAATCATATTTCATGATACCTTAACATTTCTTCATACAAGTTATCCTGACCACTTTTAGTGTCCGTAATGCCAATCAAAACGATCTGGAAAAAGTCCGAGCAAAGTCGAAAAGATTTTCCGAGGCACGAGTGACGCCTGGCCGACTGCATTTCAAGACATTTCGATCGTGATTATAAATTAAGCCGCAAAGAAACAAAAGACAGTCGGCACAGAGACGCTCAATTTTCCCCTATCTTTATGCCCTTTCTAAGGAGTTGCTCAAATACGACTTCTAATCAGGGCTATATTGATGTTCTTAATCTCTCACTTTAAGAAAATTTACAACTCTTTGTTCCCCGGCCTCCCGCGCAAACCATAACTCATCCCCTCCTTTATCAGCTCATATCTCCTTTATCTACCTCTCTCGGACGTATCATGTGATGTCGTGATCGCTATAATCTTCATTCCGGGTGGGTGGGTCCCCCTATTGGCCCCTCCCCACCCCCTAAGCTCCGCCCTGCCCCCTTGAGCTGCGTGCACTAGAGAGTCTTATCCATCAACCATTATAACGCCTTTCGCACCAAAACAAACACCTTATTACACCCTTGTCCGATCGTCTTCAAATTACACACTGATGTTCGAAACTCCTTCCTTAGGTATATTCTCCAGTCAGAACATCAAATTACCAACAACCCGATGACATGTTGCGTAAAAATTACGGAACCTCTTGGAGTCGTCCCATTATAACAGGTAGAGAGACCTAACAGACCGCTCTGTCCGAACACTTCGCGCATGCATCCGAACACGAGGCTCCGCCCACCAGCTAGTAATCACGATGCCATCACTCTGCATTTAATGTGCTGATGGAGTCGCTATAGCTCATGCATGCGCTGCAATTTGCCCACATATTACCCGCCATCACCTACGGCGCCGGGTTCCAAGATCATAAGAGCGGCTTCGGAACGGACAGCTCCACCGACGAGGTTAGATCGCGTTCGAACATTTTTACAGCGGTTTTTTCCCCTACCTCCAACATTCGACTGAGTGTAATTCTTTCGTATTTTCATTTTCGGACGTAGGGTTTTGGATTTTATTGGTAAGGGTAATTTAAAATACAGCCTCGCGCTTGAGTAAAAAATGATAATAATATCTGTATTTTCCAAATGTATAAAGGACTTGAAAGAAACAATTATGAAAAATGCCGATACGCCACAAACCTTAATTATTTCATACGAATACTAATAGTTGCGATCAGATGATAGTGTACGATATTCTATTCGAGGTATAAGTAACAGGATGCGGTTAGTTTGTCAGACCTGCCGTGTGATGATCAAACTTAAATCAGACGAGATGAGCAAAGTTAATATGGCGGCTGTGTTTATCATGTGGTGAGATAATTCGCAAGTGAACAAAAAATAGTCCTGGCATCTCCTTCGTCAGTTTACCTCCTTTTTTCTTCTCCAAAACCTTCTTAAGTTGGTTTTCACATTAGATTTTCTAATATTTTCTTTAACTCGTAAGTTAAACTGAAGACAAAATTGCATTAATACACGCCCGAAAAAAGGGTCTTCAAAAGCATAATAAATACTTCAAAAGAAAACGCTATGGTTGCACGCTGGAAGGGCGGACGCGGCTCTCCTCAGGGTATATTTTCAGCCGTGGCACATCCCTGCAATTTTTACCTTGATGTTAATAGACTACTGATGTATGATGTACGTTGCAGATGTGAAGATAGAGGGACGGGGTGTTTAAACTACAGAGATCCTCGCAGATGACTGGAAGATTGTGGGGCAGCAAGGCGGAATGAATTATGGATTTGGCTGATGCGGGAAAATAGACACGGAGAGGCGTATGCAGCTCGCCAAATGTTGCATTGTGCGCTACAAATGCTCAGTGGTGGCGCTGTTCATCACGCTAAG
>NC_051390.1:34444635-34449635 GCF_015228065.2 Penaeus monodon
CATATTCTATATCTCTTCAAACCACGCGATCTTGTTCTCGCGGACACCCGAGTCTCGCGAAGGGAAAACACTCCGAGTCTGGCCGAAAGAGAGACGTCGCTGCCAAGAGGAGGCGATCTTCCCGCCGGTCCACTTGGCCGACGTTGTCTGTGCGCGGCATGCAGGGTGTTGTAGACCATCGTGTTGAATTACTCCGTACGGCCGTCGCTCACCTTTAAATTAGCGGCGCAGGATCGGACTCGGACCTCAGTGCAACGGTTGCTTAATTCACCTGCTGGCGTCTCTTGCTCTCGGGGGTTCCTGGTTGGGTGTATCTGCGACGGAGTGTACTTGACGGACTGCTTCTCTGAAAGTGTTGTGTAGTCAGTGCGAAGCGTATACTGCTAGCGCCCAAATAGTGTAGCATATAGTCCACGATCAAAGACAAGTATATAACTTAATAACAAATAAATAGACAGGCAGGACAAAATACTTACTTTCTACTGAATGTATGTATGTGTGTGTGTGTGTGTGTGTGTGTGTGTGTGTGTGTGTGTGTGTGTGTGTGTGTGTGTGTGTGTGTGTGTGTGTGTGTGCATATGTGTGCAACTATTTACATCCATGGTATTTCTCTTTGTATAATCATATAATATACCTGTCAGAAGAGTGCAATTTAGCTTCGTGTTAACCGTAGCGACTGTGTGCCCAGCCAGAAAGGTGCACCTTTTAGACCAATATAACGCACCAGTTAGAATATAAGGACCTGCCAGGCCACTACATCGTACCTGTCTGGCTTGTGTAGAATACAGACAACCAGTGCCTCCCATCTCGTATAGTATATCAACCAAACAAAAGTAGTGCGGCTTTCGTATTTGTCTGCACTGCTATACCCAGTATGGTTACAATGATGTTAGTCGACACTGCAAGGTCGAATGTCTTCTTTGTTTGGACTTTTCGTTTTAATGGGCCTCGCTCTAATATCTTACTCGTATCACTCAAAATGAATGCTAATATAAAACTCACTGAATGCCAGCCTCTCTGCCCGTGAAGAAACGGCTCCTTCGCATCAGAGGCCCCAGTAGAAAGTCTCGTCTTTTGATCCTAACCCATTTGAGATAACCCACCGAACACGCCAGCAGAAAACAGCGAATCCAATGGACTCATTTACTTAACGAAATCTGTGTTTATATATAATGAGTTACGTCAACGCCGACTTTTCTTGGTCGACGTTACAAGGCCGAACTTAACCAATTTTCTTTTTCCTTTTCATTCTTTGGGCTTTGTACATTATTCCAGTAGACGCATTCCAGCGATACACCCCAGGAGGAAGAATGACAATAACATGAATATCTTTCTAATTCTCGCCCAGCTCCTTTTCGACCGAGCGGCAAGAAGTAAACAAACCGCGAGGCTCCACCGACGTCAATCCCTCATGGTTTCAGGGCTGCTCGCCTCTCCCTCTCGCCGCCGTTAAGTGGCCAGTTTCTTTAACCGCCTGGGCAGGACCCGAGGCCTTGTTTTGATATGGGGTGATTAATAGTGCAATTTTCTCATACCATATCTCATCAACCGTGAGTTTAAAAGGGCGTATGCGGGTGGGGGTGGCCCGCTAAGGGAACGAAAGCGGTCGTAAAAAAATGTTTTACACCTTGTGGATCCCTCGGCCGCCTTTCATCAGCGACATATCAGGTGCTCGGAGAAGTTCTTCATTGATTGCACGGATCGTCTTCCTCCTCGCCGCGCCTTGCATCTGCAATTTTGTTAATCACTGTGAAATCTTCATTAGATAAAAATATCGTTCGTAACTGATGGGTATTTTATGAAGTCTTGTGTGGAGTCTGTCAGAAGTGTTGGTTCTGTGACTGCGATAGGCCTTACGAAGATGAATGTAGTACGATCGTGCGAATACCTTTTTTTTTTACTTTTAGATTCCTGGTGGTGTCTTGTCAATTTTACCTGTATCAAGAGTAACTTTACAACCGATACAAAAGGAGATATATTTCAGAAGAAATAGTTTGCAAGAATCAGTTCTTCATGCAAAGGATAAAGGTGTAGTCATTTTTATGCACATTCCTATTCTATAAACGCGCATAAGTTCTTGAACACGTTTATGCAGATCAGAATTATGATCTTATAGTCTGCAAATCAATCTTATTTCGAAAACAAAACGGCACTGTAAACAGGGATATTGAAGATGAAACAGAGAAATCTGGAAGCGATTTATCCCACCTTATCTTGATGTTAGACAAGAAACTAAAGAAAAATATCACTCCAGAGTTTGTTATCAAACAGAAAACAAAAAAATAGTCTTGTTATCAGATAAATGACAAACAATCCTTATCTTGTTATCAGACAAACAACAAAGATTCCGATCATGGTATTAGACAAAAAAATAAGTAAATAAATGAATAAATAAAGCAAAACAAAACAAAAGTCTGATCTTGTTATTAGACTCGACCTAAGCTCAAGAATCGCCTTCGATCACTAAGTTACGGTCAAGATTGTCTCTCTGCTGAAGTCCAAATTGATGATTGCTCACTGATTCCGCGCGGACAAAGACTTTTGTTCCTGAACACGTGGATGGCGAGTCTTTTAGCGGCGGCAGAAGCGAAAGGGAACAGCTGGGTCGTCTCATAAAGGGCGTTTCAGAGAATGGTCGTCTAAAGGATTTCCTTTCTAAGACGCTTTTTGCGGGAAAGCCTCCTCTTGCCCCAAACGCGCCATTTGTCTATGCCACGAGAAACTAGCCTTAGGTAACCTGTCGCTCAGTAAGGCACGGGCTGAATGGATAATTAAAGCCTGGTAATCACCGCTTCCAAGAGACCTTCGGTTGTTTGTGCGGGAGACGATGCAATTGTTCGGCTTTTCGGGCGGGAGGCGATGGGGTGGGCGCAAGGGCGTGGGGGAGTCTCTAACCGGCGGCGGCGGGCGGCACTTGCCTGCGCCCTTCGTGATGACATCTTGCAAGCCTTTCTTCTCAACTTGCCAAAAATGACTCTGAATCCACAAGCCGACATACTCAGATGCAATTTTAGAATCTAGTATAATAACACATTCGCTACGGAAACACCGATGGCGCAGCAGATACGATACTTTTTGCACATTTCTGACGGCGTGCACGCCACGGCCGGCCAGCCCTCCGCGATACCTTCGCATAAAAAAGAGAAAAAAAAGGAAGTTAAAAAAGAAAGAAAAAAAGAGGAAAAGATGGGCCAGATTATTTGATTTGTGTCCGCTGTCGCCCGCGGGCAGCAAAAAATCGGGAATGCTAACAAGTCCCGCGCTCCGTTTGCTGATTCGGGCGATACGCCGAGGGCCCGGGTGCGCGGGCGGGTGCAGTTTTACCCCAATGTATACTTTTGTGCATTTGCAAACAAAGCCTCAATTTCCTTGAAATACACGTCAACCACCTGGCTCTTCCCGAAAGCCCAGAGGGAAAAAAGGAAGCAAAAATTTGATGAAAACGTCGACATCAGTGATATGATAATGATGATTTATATCAATGACTTTTAGATAATATTTCATTACCGGTGGATGCGTAACAAACCGTGTGGGAATTTAATCGAGAGATTCTTCATTTTTACGCAGTTTCGGAATGCCGTATCGCGTTGCTGGATCTGTCTTATTTATCGTGACCAGTTGCTGTTTGTTTTTAAGCTATTTGTCCTTTTCGTTTATTTGCTGTCGTTTTTAATACTTCGTAGTTTAGAATTGCAGACCGTTGAAAAATAATTTTGTCAGCCTAAAAAATAGAAAAATAGAAATAAAGTTTTGATGAATCATTACAACCAAATGAGTTTTCGAAGTTCGTGTCCAGCCACTTACTCCCGATTGCTCAGTTGCATCCCTCGCCCGCCTCCTCCTTCCGCAGCCTCGCCCTCGAGACCCCGGGCCCTTCGAGTGGTGACCCTCGCAGCGCGCTTCACGCCCTCCCATTCCGCCCCATATAATATCAACACCTTTTTCGCCGAAAGTCTTGCAAGGAGCCTCGTCCATCACAGGGGCTCTTAAAACGCCCGTGTGCCACTTGGGACTCTTATCTTTAAGCTGAGGCACCATAAATAATGCGAGTGTGACGTGCCTGTGTTAATTCTAATAATCATGAGAGCTGTAGATCTGTATCATAACAGGATTGGTAATCCACAGTTATGGTCATTTGTCTTTCTAGTCGATACGTCAAATCAGACCACTTCTTGTCCACGGAGCGATTTGTTTTAGTTTTATTGTATTATTTATGGACTCACTTCAGCCGTAAGTGCGCGAATTTCATTTTGTACACATCGCAATGACTCCACGTATAAATCACACGCTCGCCATCTTGCTTCATTATCCTTAGGAAGAAATCTGATCGTATCCATCACGACTGACGCTATACGAGCAGAACAAAAACAGATCGGGACACATCTGCGCGTATTGCTCCGCCCCGATCGTTTTCCCCCGTGATGATGGCGAGTGATGATACGATTCAACACCTCGTCATTACTTTCTCGCTTGACGACAACTTCATGCTGGGTCCCGGTCACACCCCGAGTCATCAATCTCGGCGGTGCTGGTGCTCGCTCGGTCATTTACTTGACATAATGTTTCGCCTTCCTGATCCTCCTAGTTTCCCTCCTTTCTTTCTTTCTTTCCCTTTTGCCTCTGATGATTTTGACTGCTATTAGGACCTAAGCATAATTTTTTAGCTTATTCCTTTCTTTACTTGTAATTTCTGCATTGCATAGGACGCTTTTCCTACCCAATGCAATTGCGCTTTGACTTTATCGACAATGTAATCTTTGGGCAACTTCTTACGTTCCTGTGTCCAGCTTGCATTATTTCTGACACAGAAAATGTTATACCTTGCGAATGACACGGCTGAACTTCAGTGTCAACGAACTATGCATTTTAAGGACAACACTGAAATGAGGTCATCACCTATTTTTTCGGGAGGAATAATTACTTAGGAAAATTACAGTAAATAAACTGAGTTGAATATACTAACGTATTTTATTTTTAAAAAATCGTTGGCACCAAGAATG
>NC_051390.1:34459635-34469635 GCF_015228065.2 Penaeus monodon
TGTCCAGCAGGTAATAGAACTCATATCAGTTTCACGATACGATCTCTGGGTCTGCGCAGACATTTGTTACGAAAGGGGTTCGGACGCCGTTTTGGTCTCAACGCTTGGTTTTTAGTCTTAGTCATACGGCCTGGTCTTGGTGATTCCATTTGCTTAGATAACTACAATAACAAATGTTTAAACTGATTGATGCCGGAATATTTTTTCTCAAATCGCAGACGTTAAGAGATCTAGGAATCTCAATTCTTAAATCATAGAGATACCAAAAATTTAGGAGTTCGAGGTCTGTCCACTAGCCAGCACGTTTAAGGTTATAAAAAGTACATGTTGTGGGTCTGATCCTGGTATGTATAGTCCATAGGCTTCACTTTTCTAGTGTATGAATACCAATAGCTTGGGAACACTATTTTGCATAAGTATTGGCCATAAAATTAGGAACAGAAGAAGAGATAGATGGATAGATAGACAGAGAGTTAGAGGAGGGGGGGAGAGCAAGAGAAAGAGAGAGTGAGAGGGAGAGGGAGGGTGAGTGAGGGAGGGAGAGAGGGAGGGAGGGAAGGAGGGAGGGAGAGAGGGAGGGAGAGAGGGAGGGAGGGAAGGAAGGAGGGAGAGAGGGAGATAAGAAAGGGTAGAAAGAGAGAGAGTGAGAGAAGTAAGATAGTCAGAGAGTGAGAGGGAGAGACAGACAGACATTCCCAGAAACACACACACACACACACACACACACACACAACAAAGTAAGAGGGGAAGCAAAAAGAAGAGAGGAGAAAGGAGAGAGGATAGGAGAAGAGAAAGAAAGGAAGAGAGAAGAGAGGTGGAAGGAGGGGGGGGGGGTGGAGAGAGGGAGAGAGAAGAGGAGAAGAGAGAGAGGAGAGAGAGAAGAGAGAGTGAGAGGGAGAGAAGAAGAATTGAGAGAAAGAGAGCACAAGAACAGCAGACAGACACCCCCGAAAACAGAGAAACGAGAAGAAAACAAACAAAGAGAGAGAGAAAGAGAGAGAGGATGAGGATAGAGAGTTTGAGAGAGAGAACAGAGAGAGAGAGAGAGAGAGAGATAGAGAGAGAGAGAGAAGAGAGAGAGAGAGAGAGAGGAGAGAGAGAGAGAGAGAGAGAAAGAGGGAGGAGGTAGGGAGAAGAGAAGAGACAAGACTATAAACAGACATAACAACGACAGCAGCAGGTAGACAGCAGAGTAGACAGACAGTACGGGAGACGAGACGAGCAGAGAAAGAGAGAGAGGAGAGAGATAGAGATAATAGAGGAGAGGAGAGAAGAGAAATGCGGGAGAGAGTAGAGGAGGAGAGAGCGAGGAGGAGAGAGAGAGAGAGAGAGGAGATGAGAGAGAGAGAGAGAGAGAGAGAGAGAGAGAGAGAGAGAGAGAGAGAGAGAGAGAGAGAGAGAGAGAGAGAGAGAGAGAGAGAGAGAGGGGAGGAGAGAGAGAGAGAGAGAGAGAGAGAGAGAGGGGGGGGGGGGGGAGAGAGAGAGTGAGAGAGAGAGAGAGAGAGAGAGAGAGAGAGAGAGAGAGAGAGAGAGAGAGAGAGAGAAGAGAGAGAGAGAGAGAGAGAGAGAGGAGAGAGAGGGAGAGGGAGAGAGAGAGATCAGAGTGACATGCAGACATACAGGAACAGCATGTTCACCCGGAATGAAAAAGAGAGTATTTAATGGTCCTGCAAAAGTTTAACCACAACCCTGGCAGTCAGATTAATCATTATTTGGAGCAATCTCCCACTGTCTACGATCAGTTTCAAAGCATGCGTAGTACATCACACGTTTTTTGAGTTACGTAGTAAGATCTTTTTTTCTGCAAATTTCCTTTTTCTTACCGTGGCGCCGTTTCGACGAATGCAGAATATGAGCGTGTACTTTCGCATTCTTTGTCCGACGAGACAAAGAACGAGAACGCAAACGTGCGTACCAGTGCTCCTCCTTCCCGCGGACTTCTTTGTAGACTCCTGCCTCCCCTGGCACAGTAAGGTGGCGAGTAATAGTAACGCGAAATGCATTTCATTCTCACTAACCCCTTCTTCCCGGTTCTCCCTTGCTTCGTCCCTCGTCTTCCGGTTCGTAATCATTCGCATCATCTCTGGAGTCGGTTTGCTCATGGAGGGCCTCTCCCCTCTCTTCTTCACGCCTGAATTCCACCTGACCTGTTACTCCTATCTCGCATAACAATAGAACAAACATTCCGTATGTCTTAATCTACCCGCGTGATTCATACTGTTCAATATATCACGTTCAGTACAGCAACACAAGGGAAATCTCCTTGGCCATTCCCTCCCTCCTCCCTCACCGCTTGTTCTCTCCGGCGCGTCGGCTGGCACTCGGCTTTGGCCGAAGCTTCGTATACCTGTTAATCAATTAGGAAAGAGGAAAAGCAGCTTAATAAAGATGATGTGGTGCACGTGGTGTGAGCCGGGGCTTGGGGTGGTGGCTTGGGCGGTGGTCGTGGCTCTCCTGCTGGTGTTAATGTGCCAGAGTCCTCAGTTCCTGTCGTATATCCTCGTCAGGGGGCCCGCATACCACCTCTACAGGCCCTAATATACTCAATAAAATAGTGAGTATGAACCGGGCAATTATTTATCCGTGTCAACGTAAGGACTATTTACCAGTGTTGATAATGATAGTAAAGGAAGGGTTACCTTTGTGAGTTATAAAATATAAACATAGTTATCATTTTTGATAGGTCGTGCCCGGAAAATTATCTCTGCCTATAGGGAAGACACGCATGAGTTACTCGTGGCGACCGATACCATCTTCGCCCGTCTGGTTTCGGGAGAAACGAATCAGAGTTACTAACTTTGAGATGCGCTGGTTGGGCCCTTTTTGCCCCGAATTGGAGGAGTAATCATATTTTGCTCGTGAAACTGTTTATGGTGTTGCGAGAGCGAAGAAAACCCGTGATTACAGGTATGTTCTTCAGACAGACAGCCGCCGCTGGCCTCTCTGCGTGCGCACACCGCCGCCCGCCAGCCAGACACCGCGGGCCTAAAGACTTCCTTTTTTGCGGGCAAAAATGACCCTTATATTAGTAGTCTTCTTCAGCGAAATTCGTATGTGATTCGCCGGGAGTCTAGGCAAAGTGGCCGTGTAGGTGAATGCGCCTTTTTACAAAGGACCTTGCTGTGCAAGAGAGTACTGCATGTGATGCTTAACCAAACATGCTTTAACCCTTGCCCCGCAAAGCTTACGATCCACACAGGAAGCCAGGCGGCCGAATGCACGAATGCCCCTTTTGCCCAAGACTGGTGTCCCGTGTTAAAAGATGGTTCGCTGCTCCAATAAGTTTATGTTTAAATAAGGGTTGAGCAGATTTATGCCGCAGATAACGTAGCCTAATGAATCAACGAGGTGCCATAAAGCCAACAATGGCTGGCTTCGAAGTCGGCACTAGCCAACAAAAGAATCTATAATTACGGGGAATCTCAGGCGGGTCGTTCCTAGGCGCGAGTCTCCCCGAGCTAGCCATGTGTTTGGGATAATATCGTCATTATGGCCGGGGTTTTGGGTCATTATGATGAGGTTTTCGGCAATCATAGCCAAGCTGTGGAGGATATAAGCAAGATAGTCGGTGATGATGACGAGATTTCAACCTATTGTTTAAGTGACTTCCAGTAATTAAAGCGAGGAATTTAGCAAGGAGACTTAAACGATTATAACTCTCTGCCTGACGATTCACACTCGTTGCCGAAACCTTTGTCGACTGCCGTGAACAGCGAGCGCTCCTCCCAAACCCTGACCAGAGGGTGGGGTGCAGGTGGGGTGCAGGGGGAAGGGGGTAGGGGAAGGAGAAGAAGGGGAATGTTAATATCCTTCCAAGCCGTATTTCCGTTTATCAGATTCCGTCTTTGGATCCATGACCGGATGAGGCAAGTAGCCGTAGTCTGGAATTAAAATGTGTGTTCTGCAGATGAGTTCCTGAGGAACGTAATGCCCTGTCTATCCCGGCCAAATATGGGTGCCCAGGTAGTACTGAAGGACCAGCGCTGGCTCGTCTGCTGCCTCCTTTGTTATACAAGCAATACATTATAACGTAAGCGTGCGAAGGAGATACTAATATAATGTCTTTTGAATCTCTCACAGTGGAGGAAGATCTGGTTAGGCGAGTTATGTGGAAATTAACTTCGTCGGAGACAAAGGAGCAATTCTGTGAGCGCCGCAGTTGTGCCGCTCGTATGGATGGGAAGAATTGTTCGTCTGTTTAATCGTCTACTGTTGTATAGATTTCTATATGTGCAGCTATCTATCTGAATTTAGCTATCTCTTCCTATCTACTCTGCCCATCTGTCTACATTATGTTTCTGTCTGTTTATATTTTTTTTCTGTTCATATATACATAGATAAATTTATCTAATCATTTATCTATCGGTAAGTTAATCTATCTTTGCATGTAGCTACAGATACAGACAGTTTTGGAAAGAAAACTTAAAATATAGAGACTGCATATAGTAGATATACTGGTGTGTGTGTGTTTCACGTCATCTATACAGAGCAACTAACTGCATATCCTTACATTAATGATATAATCACTGTTACTGTCATCATTTTCTTATTATCAGTATTATCATCCTTTTTACACATCATTATCAAAACTGTTCGTTTTGCTCCAATAGCTTTAACCCTACTACCAGCACGCATTTGCCTATTACCATAATTACCATCATCATAATGGTAATCTTCCTAATCTTCTTGGTCTTTCCGTTAATATCAACTATTATAAAATAATTTTACTGTTATCACATTTACTACAATCATCATCTCTATTATCATTATCATCCCTTCCGCCCAAAAACGAAATATAGATAAACAAATTAAACAATGATAAATGAATAAATAAATAATGGATAAATTAATAAATAACCAAATAGATGTAAAATCCTGAAAATATAAATAAAGGACAGATAAATAAGTAGACAAACAATAACAAATAAATGAATAAATAGATAAGCAGACCAACAAAAATAGATAGATGAATAAATAAATAAATAGACAAACAGGAATAAACAGATGAGTAACTAAACAAAGATAAATCAATCAGTCAATAACGAGATAAATGAATGTCCGTTCACGCTGGCCAGGGCCCGAGTGACGTCACCGCCCGGGCCGCCGTTCGCGAGGCGTGTTTACAAACCTCCAGTTCCAGGTCGTGACACAGCTCGGTAAATCCGCGCCTTGTTAGTGAATCTGATAGGACGAATCTCGGGTCTGGATTTACTGTTGGCTTATGAAGAGTGCTTTCTCTGTCCAGGCGGTGGGGGCATTTCCATCAGGGATATAGTGATTATCATAGTTATATTCGTTGTTAACGTTGTTGTTGGTTTATATATGTATATGTAATAATTTTTAAAAATACTACTTTTTTTCTTTTTCTTTTCCTTTCTTCATCTTACTTGTTTTTCTTCTTCACCGTTATTATCATCATAATAAAAAATGGCAGTGATGATGATGGTGAGGTAATGATGATGATAATGATAATAATAACCGCCATGATGGTCCTGAGAAAAAAAAATGAATTGATTAATAAAGTCACAAGTAAACATATAACCAAGGATGCTGATTCAATTAACAATTCATTGAATAGATAAATAGATAGAGAAATGAATAAACAAATAGGTAAATAAAGCGAATCCAGGCACAAGAATGTATTCCTCGGGACCGGCCACTTTCGCGTCCAATGTGCCGCCTCCCCCTCTATCTTTCCCCAAGAACGTATGTTAAAGTGCGAGTAATGGTTCGTCCCTCCTCCCAGTTAGGCTTTCTATCATCTTAAAGGCCGCATCATCAATCATTAGCCAAGATTCATCAACCGCTCTGACGTCACTGGATAGAGTCATCAGTTAGTTTCGCGTTGACGATGGAATGTGTCCATCAACCCTGTTCTGTGCCAACTTGCCTTCCCGTTTAAAGGAGATTATGTCATGTGGTTCTCTCTTTCTCTCTCTCTCTCTTTCTCTCTCTCTCTCTTTCTCTCTCTCTCTTTCTCTCTTTCTCTCTCTCGCTCTCTCTCTCTCTTTCTTTCGCTGTCTCTCACTATCTCTCTCTCTCTCTCTCTCTCTCTCTCTCTCTCTCTCTCTCTCTCTCTCTCTCTCTCTCTCTCTCTCTCTCTCTCTCTCTATCTGTCTGTCTGTCTGTCTGTCTGTCTGTCTCTCTCTCTCTCTCTCTCTCTCTCTCTCTATATATATATATATATATATATATATATATATATATATATATATATATATATATATATGTGTGTGTGTGTGTGTGTGTGTGTGTGTGTGTGTGTGTGTGTGTGTGTGTGTGTGTGTGTGTGTGTGTGTGTGTGTGTATGTATGTATGTATGTATATTCCTCTCGCTCTCTCTCTCTCTCTCTCTCTCTCTCTCTCTCTCTATATATATATATATATATATATATATATATATATATATATATATGTGTGTGTGTGTGTGTGTGTGTGTGTGTGTGTGTGTGTGTGTGTGTGTGTGTGTGTGTGTGTGTGTGTGTGTGTGTATGTATGTATGTATGTATATTCCTCTCGCTCTCTCTCTCTCTCTCTCTCTCTCTCTCTCTCTCTCTCTCTCTCTCTCTATATATATATATATATATATATATATATAATATATATATATACATATATATATATATATATATATATATATATATACATATATATATAATATATATATATATATATATATATATAATATATATATATATATATATATATATATACATATATATATATATATATATGTATATATATAGTATATATATATATATATATATATATATATATATATATATATATATATGTGTGTGTGTGTGTGTGTGTGTGTGTGTGTGTGTGTGTGTGTGTGTGTGTGTGTATAACATCCTCTCTCTCTCTCTCTCTCTCTCTCTCTCTCTCTCTCTCTCTCTCTCTCTCTCTCTCTCTCTCTCTCTCTCTCTCTCTCTCTCTCTCTCTCTCTCTTTCTCTCTCTGCTTCTGCTCGTGGTTAGAGTTGAACCAATATACAGGCATACTTACAAACAGATGCTATCTGATACAGAAATTGTAGTTCACAATAATGATGATAATAGTAATAATGAATGATAAACAAGACTAAGGCCATATGAATTGATATCGGCGGAAACTGATACCTCAGTATTATATATAATACTGAGGTATCAGTTTCCGCCGAACAAATATTAGCGTTCCTAAGAGATATACCGGTTCCACATTAGTCATTACAAGATTAGCGTATGACGAACCCCGAAGCATAAACATTACTCACTCTTGTATCTCTTGCGTACTCTAATTATCATAGATGAATCACACAGTACATTTCTTAAGTCGGTATTATTCCTTTTGAATTCAGTCTAATATTAATAATTTCATATTAATTAATTATCAAAGTCTCACTCATCCACCTTCTTTAATTACATTTGCTAATTTGATTTTGATTACTCGGATTCTCATGTTCATCAGTGCTAAGTTCTGTTTAGAATTTAAGTGTTATGGACTAGGGTAGACAATGATAATACTTACTATTTTTAAATATTTACAATTTTTTTGTTACTTCAAGTTTCAACGAGAAACTGATGTTTACTATAAGATATTTGCAAATACAATTTTTTTTTTATCATTGTACATGTATTACCACTAATAAAATAGCTTTGCTGTTATGCGTCAAAACAGATACAGAAGTTACAGAACACACACACTCATACACATACAAAAAAATCATTATCCTCCCCTCCTAAACGTCGCCATCCACTAATGCTAGCCATCCACTTGCAACAACCACCCATACGTTTGCCTCACGACACCCCCTACCCAAACCTCCCAGGTGGAGCCACAATCTCTTAGGTGAATAAACAGTACACATTATCACAAGACAGGTCGTTCCATCCAACACCAGCCTTGTCCATCCCTCATCCCTCATTCCATCCCCTCCTCCCCACTCTCCCCCTTCCCCATCCCCCCTCCCTCATCCAAGCAAAGGCACCTTAAGGAACAGACCCCCCACACGAGCGTCACTCTACTAGACAATGAGTGATGATTTAGTAGCTATCTCACACTTGGAGGAAGATGAGTGAAGCGGGGCACTGATGATGAAGATGATGCTGGAAATGGCAGGGGTGATGCCCACGATGACAGGTGATATCATCTGTGAGAGCTCCATAGGCAGTTACTCACTATTTACACACTAAATATATAGACCAACATGACTAGTAATAACTCTATGCAGTCACGATTCCTGCCTCCGATTCCATTCAGCTCGTTGGATCTCTGCTCCGAAACATCAACTCTGTAACTCTTTGTTGTGGTCAGATCATACACCGATAAATCATACATTGTACAAAAACTAACCATCCATAACTCAATGGGTTATACGTCTGGCTCAGTGCAGTTATAAAAGCCACAGTGAAGCCGAAGCCGAAGCCAAGAGATGTAAAACAAGGCCACGAACTCCCATTCTTTGATATGTTTTATGACCTCCAACCCCCTATTAAACACCATCGTCTTTGGAGAAATAATACACTAACCGACCGTAACTTCTTTGCATACGCTTATTATATGCAATGAAGACAGAGCGTCCGTCTATCAACACTCTATACTTCAGGGCTGTGTCCGAATCCCTTGCGATGGCTCTAAATACTTGTAATTGGTCAACGCAAGTGTTTAAGTAGACGTAAAGGGGCAGTTCCAGGCGCGCTATTTTAGTGTCTTCGCAAGGCCCTCGTTGGGGAAGATTTCTTCCAGTCTTTTCAGCAAGTAAAAGTCTGTTTCATCTCAAATGGGCCAAGCTTTTCTTGTGTAATTTTAATACATGAAAATGCCCTAAAAAAATAAATAGACAACACGAACTTCAACAGCTTTCATGAGGTATTTTCTAAAAGGGAAAGCCACTAGTCAACCACACGAACGCGGTGCTCGCCGACGTTGTTAAATCCGTGTTATGTACTTGCTCACGCTTGATCCGAATTGATATGCAAAACACAATAAGCGTGATTAAGACATAAAGGGAAGGCTCTGAATAGGAGCTGTACCCACGGCCTCCCCTTATCGCTAACAGAGTTCACACCGACAGCGCCGATTTGCCCGATTCCGCCGATTTCCCTCACGGTTTGTCGATACACTTTTGCGAGACTCGGTTTTATGGGAGGCGAGATGGTGATGCATGGCTGTTTTGATGGAGTTTGAGAGAGATAAAGATAGCTATCGGCCTGACTAGAGAGAATGGAGAGGGATGGGGTCGTGTAAGGTTAGGAAACAAAGCAATTGTCGGGTCATTTGAGGTCAAAATGCCAAGAAAACGAAGATTAACTGATAGGAAGTACTTTGGGTTTTAACAAATTGACGATAAGAATATTTTCCACGTCATGTTGCCCGCGCGCCTTGATTATCAGGCGAACATGGCAGGCGGGATGGCCGATAAGTTCGCCTTGTTTTCTCTTTCTTTCCTTCGTATTTGCTTTTATCTTTATTTTTGTCAAATATACCCTGATCGCACGTTCTTTTTTCATATGAAGGTGATCTGAGTGTAACATATCTATAGTTATAAATGTGTTTGTGTTCGTGTGTGTGTGTGTTCGTGTGTGTGTGTGTGTGTGTGTTTGTGTGTGTGTATGTGTGTGTGTGTGTGTGTGTGTGTGTGTGTGTGTGTGTGTGTGTGTGTGTGTGTGTCTGTGTCTGTGTGTGTGTGTGTGTGTGTGTGTTTAGTTGAGTTGATAGCCTGACTCGTAATCCGAATAAACCGGACTCACTTCCTGGCCATCATCTCGTGGTCGTCTCATCCAGTTATCGAAGCACACGCAGCCAATAATAGAAGTGCAGCCAGACTAACTTTGGCGTATTTATCTTAATTTATTATAATCTTATAATCTGTATGCGTGTGCACGCACCGAAATCATATATATTTTAAGGATATGTGTATGTATATGTATATGTACATAAAAAGACAGGATGGATTAATAGGCAACCAGATAGACAGGCAATGAATGGATATATGTGTGTTCGGGTATAAACACACACAC
>NC_051390.1:34482135-34484635 GCF_015228065.2 Penaeus monodon
GACAAATGACCCATCATCTCTCGGGGAAAGAAATCGGATGCTGCGTGCCGGCCCGGGTGGGGAAGGGGTGGGGGTTCGCCGACCGGGAGAGGGGGAGGGGGAGAGGGGTCCTGGGGAGAGCAGGAGGGCGGTGCATAAGAGAGGGGGAGAGGTACGTCGTGAAGGGGGAGGGTCCAGAGAGAGAGAGAGGGAGAGGGAGAGGGAGAGAGAGAGAGAGAGAGAGAGAGAGGAGAGGGAGAGAGAGAGAGAGAAGAGAGAGAGAGAGAGGAGAGAGAGAGAAAGAGAGAGACAGAGAGAGAGGGGGAGGAGAGAGAGAGAGAGGAGAGAGAGAGAGAGGAGAGAGAGGAGAGAGAGAGAGAGAGAGAGAGAGGATAGGGGAGAGAGAGAGAGAGAGAGTGGAGAGAGGAGAGAGAGAGATGGAGAGAGAGAGAGAGAGAGAGGAGAGAGAGAGAGAGAGAGAGAGAGGAGGGGGGGCAGACAAACAAAAGAGGGAGAAAAAAAGGGAGACAAAGAAAAAGAGAGAGAGAGAGAGAGAGAAGGAGCGAGGAAGAGTGAAGTAGAGAGGGAGAGAGAGGGGGGGGGAGGGAGGGAGAAAGAAAGAGAGAGAGAGAGAGAGAGAGAGAGAGAGAGAGAGAGAGAGAGAGAGAGAGAGAGAGAGAGAGAGATCAGAGTCAGACAGATAAACAGAGAGAGGGAGCAGGGGAGACAAGAGCAGAGACAACGGGACAGAGGAGAGAGAGAGAGGAGGAGAGAGAGAGAGAGAGAAGGACAGAGAGAGACGACGGAAGAGAGAGAAGGATGAGAGAAGAGAGAGAGAGAGAGAAGACAGAGACAGAGAGAGAAAGTGAATTAGAGAAATGAAGATAGCAGAGCTGTGGAATATGACATATGAAAAAGGAGAACGAGAATGGAAAAAAAATGATTATGAATGATGGGAATGTGAGCTCCCCCCCCCCCTTTCTGAGTTCAGTAAGAGTAAGGTGGTCTTATACAAATATACACGCACACACTTATACACACACTCATATGTATGCACGTATGTATGTATGTATGTATGTATATACATACATACATACACACACACACACACACACACGCACGCACACACACACACACACACACACACACACACACACACACACACACACATATATATATATGTATGTATATATATATATATATATATATATATATATATATATATATATACATATATATATATGTTTATATATATATATATATATATATATATATATATATATATATATATATATGTGTGTGTGTGTGTGTGTGTGTGTGTGTGTGTGTGTGTGTGTGTGTGTGTGTGTGTGTGTATGTGTGTGTGTGTGTGTGTGTGTGTGTGTGTGTGTGTGTGTGTGTGTGTGTGTGTGTGTGTGTGTGTGTGTGTGTATGTGAGAGAGAGAGAGAGAGAGAGAGAGAGAGAGAGAGAGTGAGAGAGAGAGAAGAGAGAGAGAGAGAGAGAGAGAGAGAGAGAGAGAGAGAGAGAGAGAGAGAGAGAGAGAAATAATTATGCCAAGGTAAAATTAATAAAAAGCGTTGAGAGGAAGTTTCTTCATTATCATTAATGGGAAATGCATGTAACGCATCCGTGTGATTACGGATAAAAACGGAGAACATACCGCAATTAATATCAGGCATATTACCTCTTAAAAGTAAGTCGTTATCTCTCACGATGGAAAGGCACAAAGTTCTGGCTGCACGCTGTTGACCTTATCATGGCTGCAAAACTCAACATCGCACTATACATTTAACACACCTTATAGCGTTACTATTACCTTACTCCCCTACAATTAATACCTCGCTTTTCATCCGCTGCATTATTTAACTATCAGGAAAATTGCGATACATTTCTGCGGTTTGTCTTTGTTCTTTGTGTTCCTTTTATGTCATATTTCTTGCAGGTAGTTTCTTGGCGCCGCAGCCAATGGCACTGGAAACAGCTTTTCTTCAAAAGAATACGGTAAAATCACAACTGTTATAACAACCTCAGTTCACCACCGCACTACACTGAACGGCTATAATTCAGAATGGTGCTCCCCTGGCCTCCCTTCATCCCTTAACGAGACTGTAACATCATTCATCACGTTCACCGTGAAGTTGATCCAATACCATTACCTCCTGTCTACCGCCATTCCACATTCCTATGAATACCACATCGCAACTACTACAATCCTGTATGAAAAAGGCATACTTGCATCATCATTACCCTCACTGTCATCCCTAACGCTTTTCATTACTATGGTGTCATTATTTACCATCAATCTTCCTTCTATCTAGGTACAGTGGTACACCACAACAATCAGCAGTGCCATATTGTCCAGCAACTTTCACTGGCATTGCACCATACGGCACTACAGCGCAGTGTCTCGGCGCCGTTCCCGTGACCCAGCCGGCGTCCCGTGTGAGGTCGCGCCGGGCCATCCATTACATCGCGTGAGGAGCTCCGCCGCGAGTGCAGTATTTACTGGCAGAAAATTGA
>NC_051390.1:34492135-34499347 GCF_015228065.2 Penaeus monodon
ATCATTATTATCATTATTATCATTATTGTCATTATTATCATTATTATCATTATTGCCATTATTATCATTATCATTATTGTCATTATTATCATTATTATCATTATTGCCATTATTATCATTATTATCATTATTGCCATTATTATCATTATTATCATTATTGCCATTATAATCACAACAACAGCACCTACTACTACTATTGCTTTCATCACTATTAGAAGTGGTAGTGGAGTAATAGTAGTGTCATCGTGACCCTAATCATCATTGTTATTATTATTACCACCATTGTTGTTGTTGTTGCTTTTACTGGCATTATTATTATTATTATTATTATTATTGTTATTATTATTATTATTATTATTATGATCATTATCATTATCATTATTAATTTTATCATTATCTGCATTATTATATTCTTGTCATTGTTACTTTTACAAATATTGTTGATTTTTATTTTAACTAATATTATTTATACCAAGAAAACGCTGTCATTTTCTCCATCTTCATTGTTATAAGCAGAATGTCGTTCTTAAAAATAATAAGGTAGTTGTTGATATTCTTGTTGCTATTGTTATGTTTACGTTAATCTTAACATCATAATCTTAAGCAAGTCTATTCTTGACACGTAAGTATATTTACCTTCCTTATCACTATCGCCACCATAATCATTGAATTATTATCATATTCACTGGAGTTTTGTGTAACCGATGCCATCATTTTGGTTTAAGTTAAAATTGTTTCCTAACAGAGCTTACTGAATTTCAAAAACTGACATTGCAGCCCTTGTATGACCTTTGAGTATTGTTCATACATTTAATGTATTTTGTTATAATACAGCACAGGCCCAGTGGCTATACATCTAGCCTGTCCTGAAATCATTATCACACACACCTACACACATGCATACATACATACACACATACATACGGATATACATACATACTCACATACATAAATACATACATACATACACACATACAGGTTGGTGTATGTATATGCACATATGTGTGTGTGTGTGTGTGTGTGTGTGTGTGTGTGGTGTGTGTGTGTTGTGTGTGTGTTGTGTTGTGTATACATATATATATATATTATATATATATATAATCTATATATAATATATATATAGATAGATATATATATATACAACATACATCATATTACAACGTGAGTGTATGATGTAAGGCATGCTTGTATGCATATATATATATATATATATATAATATATATAGTATATATATATGATAGATATATATAGATATAATATATATATATCTACCTATCTAATCTATCTATCTATCTACTCTATCTATCTTTCTATCTATCTACTGTCCTATCTATCTATCTATCATCTATATATATATATATATATATATATATATATATATATATTATGTATATATATATATATATATATATTATTATATATATATATATATATATACATTTTTTTAATGCTTACTATCCTAAACTCTCACATTGAGAGATTATACATATATGTTTGGATGTGTGTATATATGTATAGATGTGTGTGTGTGTGTGTGTGTGTGTGTGTGTGTGTGTGTGTGTGTGTGTGTGTGTGTGTGTGTGGTGTGGTGTGGTGTGTTATATTTATATATATATATATATATATTCTATATATATAGATACACAAAGACATTACACATTTACATATAAATTTTTAATAATTTATATTTTTTTCATATATATATATATATATATATATATATATATATATATATATATATATATATGAAAAACCCATTACCCATTACCCATAAACCCATGAGCTATGAAGGGCTGCCATGGGTGTCTAACAAATCCTTCGTGACATTTGGCCCTCCTTCCGCCCTCGGCAGCCTATGGTGCACGTGTGGGATGCTCTGCACACACTCATTTTTCTTCGCCCGTTCGCCTGACACTATCGATGCTGTATCTTATGCGAGATTAATTTCCAATGGATTCTCTCCCACTTGTATGGTAGGTCTTCTCCCCGTTGTCCTCGATCAATAATCTATGCATGAACGGCAGACGAGGCCGGACGAAGCTGCCTTTAAAAATGTGCAAGAAAGTGTGGCCGAAACATACGCGACTGCCATTGCTCGAGCCATGAGGTGATGCAACCAGACAAAGGTGTTGTCGTTATCGCCTGCATCGGGGACGCGGGCAAAAACCTGGCTATTTCGACCGTGCTTACGGGGGCCGGCCAGCAGGAGTTTCGCACACGGCAGAAGAGGATGGGACGGAGGAAGCGCGCCGGTGGCAGCGTGGTGGTGGTGGTGGCAGCGCAGGTGGTGGTAATCGCGGTGTGACGGTGGGAATGGTAATGTCATGATTTATGCGAAATATTTAAAAACGATGCTCTCTTCCGAAAAGGAGAGGTACCTGTTAAGAGTAAGACAGCCGATGTAGCGAGAAACCTGCAGTGGCTGCAGGAAGGATGAGCTCTGCTGTAAATTACTGAATTCTTTCATAAAATCTACCGACGCAAAAGAAGCAAAGTTTACACTCATACACACATATGTGTGTGTGGGGGGGGGGGGTTGGTGTAGGTGTGTGGGGGGGGTTGTCCGTCTCTGTGTGTCTGTATGTGTATCTGTGTCTGTGTAGAATTCGACGATAACAGCAAGATGGCAGGGAATGAAAATGGAGAGAGGTGGAAGAAAGGGTAAACGAAACAGAACCAAACACAGCAGAAGATAAAACAAGAAGCGAAAGGAAAAGAGAAAAGTCGCAGAACTCGGCTGCCGAAGAATCCGCGGGTATAAATAATTCGGCGTCCAGTCAGCGAGCCATTCGGTGACGGGGCTAATTAAAGGACGGAGAGAGCGACGCCGCGATAACTTCCTCAGTAATTAATAAGGCAGAAACTGGAGGATCTTCGTGTTATCTTCAGGCTATCTTAAAGCATCAACTTATTACCGTTATGACGTCGTAAACTTGTATAGATATTAGTCTAACTGAAAAGAACTGAGGGACGCAGTGTTTATCTCCTGATATAACGCGGCTTATATTTTGATCCATGGGTCTCCCAGAAACGGCGTGAGGAACCATGAACAGTAGTTTTCAACCTCAGAAATTACACTTTTCCCCCGTTACTCTGATAATAAATATAATAGAGGTGCACCACAAAAAAGGGAGCTAATGGATATATGCGCAAGGGACGTGCATTAGCTCGTAGAGAAACCTCTGAAAAAGACAACTGGTCGCTGAACTACTTAGCAAAGAACTACCATCGCCAAGAATATACGACGCCGTTGTAAACCCAGCCGTTGATGGCCGGTGATTAAAGCGAATGCGTATCTGCAAAGCTACCTAGTGACCGTCGAATCAACGCCGTACTCTAATGCCAGTGATTATCAAAAATGGCGGTGATTGCGGACATAAGATATAGTACAATGTAGTGGCCAACAAAAGGGCGAGGGACGGGTTAGAGGGGTGATCGGCCGGGATAGGCAGGGGTGGGGTAGGTGGACAGGCGTGGCTAGGGGAGGGAAAGAGGGGAGTAGGGGGGAGGGGGTTTGAGTGACGGTACGTATTACCATGATTTTTGTTGATTTAAGACGACGAGAGGGTAGCCCGAGCGTCGGCAGTTGCGGCGGGAATAATGCGAGGTTGTGGCTGCGATGATCATATGTAACACGCTGCCATAATCGCAATCAAGAGATCATTTTTTCATTCGGGGGAAGGCGAGGGGGGGAGGTCCCGGGACGCCTTGCTGGTGCCAGAACTCGCTCCTGGCCGGCGATCAACTGTAAATTGAAAAGCTATTTACGGCGCTGCGGCCTCGCGACGGAGGATTTCACTGCTGCTCCAAGAACTGATCCAAAGGCCACGGCAGTGTTTGGCTAATCATCCCGATATTTTCATTTCCATTTTTGTTTTCCGTTTATATGTTATCATATCCACCAGCATGCCTGTGTAGTTGTATTCCTATTTATCTCTGTCTCTCCCTTGCTATCTCTTTCTGTGTTCATCTGTTTGTCTATCGGTTAGTCTGCCTGCCTGTCTGTCTCGCTGTAGCTTTCTCTCCTCTCTCTCTCTCTCTCTGGTCTCTCTCTCTCGTCTCCTCTCTCTCCACTCTTTCTCCTCGCTCTCCTCGTCTCCTCTTTTCACTCTCTTCCCTATCTTCTCTCTCTCCCTCTCTCCTTTCTTTCACCTCCTCATCCCCTCTCCCGTCCCCCTCTTTCACTCTCTCACTCTTTCTCTCTCTCTCCCTCTCTCCCTCTTTCCCTCTCTCCCTATTTCACACTCTCACTCTTTCCTCTCTCTCTCTCTCTCTCTCTCTCTCTCTCTCTCTCTCTGTATGCCTGTCTCTCTTTCCCCCTTTATTCTCTTTTTGTGTCTTTGTCTTTCCCTTTCATTTTGTTTGTCTGTGCCTGTATGTTTGTCTGTTTGCCTGTTTGTTTGTCTGTCTGTTTGTTTGTCTGTCTGTTTGTTTGTCTATGTCTCATACACATACACACATTATAACTATATATACATATATATATATCTATATATGTATATATATAGATATATATATATATATATATTATATATAATATATTGTGTGTGGTTGTGTGTGTGTGTGGTGTGTTGTGTGTGTGGTGTTGTGTGTGTGTGTGTGTGTGTATGGTATGTGTGTATATATATATAATGTGTGTGTATATATAGATAGATAGTAAGATATGTAATGTTTGTGTGTTTTATGTGTGTGTGGTCTGTTGTGTGTGTATTATATATATAACTAACCTATTATAATCCTCATCTAATCTATCAGATATATATATATATATAATATGAATATGGTTGTGTGTGTGTGTGTGTGTCCTTTGTGTGTGTGAGAGTGTGGTGGTGTGTTTGTATACACACACCACCCACACGCAACAACACACACACACCCATATAATATATAGATATATTATATATATATATATATATATATATATATAATATATCCTATATACACGTGTGAGTGTTTGTGTGTGTGTGTGTGTGTGTGTGTGTGTGTGTGTGTGTGTGTGTGTGTGTGTGTGTGTGTGTGTGTGTGTGTGTGTGTGTGTGTGTGTGAGTGTGCAAGTAATGTATGTATTTCTATACTATCTCCATACATGTACCTGTGTGTAATTAAGATGTGTCTGGATTTATATTAAAAAAAAAAAAAAAAAAACAAGAATAAAATCTAACCGAAAAGACGCCACACCTGAGGGCGCATGACAGACAGCTGCAAGTGACGAAACCGACGTCACCGGCGCATGTGAGGGGCGAGAGGAAGAGGGTATTGTGCGTCGCGCATACAATGCCCACATACATCAGGACGTCTGAGGCTCTTGAGCGAGGGTGAAGGAGGCCCACTTTATTCGGCCTTATAAGGGGGTGTCGTACGGTCACTGGGACAACGCACACACCATTATGTGAGGGGCTTTGTAGCGTATCGACAACTTCGTTATGATTTTGTTCCGTGTTTATCGCTGTTCTTTATATAATTCGGCTCCTTTCTCGAATGTTTTATCGTGGGGAAAGGTTTCTCGATATATAAGGAGATTCTTCTGTACTATTTACTAGCGTTATTGGTAGCATTTGCATTACTATTGTATCATGATTATGATAATAGTTATCATCATCATCATATTGATAGTAATGATGATAATTATTATCAATATCATTATCATCATTATCATTATCATCATTATTATCCTCATCATCATTATCAACATCATCATCATCATCATTATCATTATCATTATCATTATCATTATCATTATCATTATTACTATTACTATTATTAGTATCATTATTACTATTACTATTATTAGTATCATTATTATTATTATTATCATCATTATTATTATTATTGTTATTATTATTATCAATATTATCATTATCATTATTATTATTATTATTATTATTATTAGTATTATTATTATTATTATTGTTATTATTATTATTATTTTTTATTCATATTATTATCATTCTTATTATTATTACTTATTTTATTATCATTATTTACTATTATTGATGCATTATTATTATTTTTTTTTTTTTATTATCATTATCATAATTATCAATATTATTGGTTTCATTATTATTATTATTATTATTATTATTATTATTATTAATTCATTATTCCTTATTAGTATTATATTACTCTTATTAACTTATGATTACTATCATATATTATTATTAGTAGTAGTAAGTAGTAGTAGTAGTAGTATCCTCATTCTTTTATTATTAATTTTTATTATTCTTATTACTTATTATTATCTTATCAGTATTTATGATCATTATTTTATTTTATTTATTATTATTATTATTATTATTATATTACTACTACTACCTACTCACTACTACTACTACCTACTACTAACCACTGACTACTCTATTAACTGCTACTGCTGCTACCACTAACTTTATTATTATCAGTATCATTATATCAATGATGCTAAAGATTATAATAAATAAAAATTATAAAGATTATAATATATTATTATTATTATTGTTATTACTATTATTATTATCATTATCATTATTATTTTATTATAATAATATTATTATTATTATTATCATTACTATTATTATCATTATTATTATTATTATTATTATTATTATTATTATTATTATTATTATTATTATCATTATTATTATTATTATTATTATTATTATTATTATTATTATTATTATTATTATTATTATTATCATTATCATAGTATTAGTATAATCATCACTAATACTATTTTTTAAATTGTAATTATCATTAATATCATTATCATTATTATCATCACTATCATTATTCTTAATATTATCATTATTATCATCACTATTATCATTATTAATATTATCACTCTTAATATTATCATTAATAACATCATTAATACTAGCATTATCATTTCTTTTCTTATTTTTGTCTGAATAGCGCAGCCTCCCCCATCCCACCGCGGACGTCGGGGCCAATCACCTTGTTATACGAATAAGCGCTAATGAAAGGCCGAAACAAGGAAGGTAAATAATGAAAACGGCGCCGTAGATCATGCTTCTTCGATAAGGCCAGTTAACGCCAGCCCCCATCTTGTTTATCCGGTAGCAGCAGGTAGTGAGGTAAGAATTTATAAAATCTCGATGTAGTAGAGATAAGTGCCATTATCATTACCTCCTTCTCGTTGGGAAAATTTAAAGGGGCTAGATGTACCCCTGTTTCTGCTCCGGGGCCCAAAGTGAATACCCGGCGGGGAGGGGAAA
>NC_051390.1:34511947-34513830 GCF_015228065.2 Penaeus monodon
TCCCTCCTCCACCTACTCCTTTGTCTCCTCTTCTTCCTTTCCTTCTATTTCCCTTTTCGCTCTCCCTCCTCTTATCCTTCAGTCCTCCTCCCCTTCCTTCGCTTCCTCCTTTTGCTCAAGCCCCGCCTCCTTCACTTATTTCTTTCCTCTTCATCTCCCTAACCTATCCCTTCTATCCATGAGACTCCTACATTCTTCCCCACCTATCCCCCCCCAGCCTCAGTCTGTCCCTTATACTCCCCCTCCCACCTATCCTATAAGCCTTATACCCTCCTCCCCACTGCCTCTCTTATACCTACCTCCTTGCTCACCTACGCCGCCCCCCTGCATCACCTATCCCTCGAACCCCCCTATCCCCACTTCCCCAACACCTATTCCTCGAAACCCACCTTCCTCCCATCTCCTCCCTCTCCACCAACTATCCCTGGGATCACCACTTCCCCATCCCCTCTCCATCACCTATCACCCCCCCCCCCCAAGGCGAGGCGAGGCGAGGCAAGTGGTTCCGAGTCGGTCTCCCTCGCCGCCCTTTACACTCCGTCCATCGCTCGTATGTGTCACAGCGCCGCCCGACCGCCGTACGTTCTTGCCTCCCGTTCGTCGTTATTTTTACAGTTTTTTCTCTGAATGGAGGACGTGTGTGGGAAAGTATATATATTTTTTGAGGGGTAGGGGGTGGGTGTGGAGTATGTGGGGTTTATGGTGGGTAGGGATGTTGGTGCTGGGGCTTGGTGGATACTGTATGTGTGGGTATGGGGAGGGCATGAATGGGTGTTTTGTGCATGCGTGTGGGGAAGGTCCTTTGTACTTGTGTGTGCGCATATGTTTATGTGTTTGGATGAAATTTCATGCTTGTGTTATCTGTATTTATGGGTATATGTGTATGCGTCCTGTCTTGCCCAGGGTTTGAATGCACTGTCCTTTCTCAATGACATACCATCCATCTGGGATCTCTTGTTGCAGTATCAGAAAAAAATACGTCCACCCACATCTTCAAGAAAGAAAAGGTATATAAACTCCCAAATTTCTGCATCTACATACACAATGATACTAGAAACAGCAAACACAATGCGTTGTAGCTACTTTCCGCTCCCTGAGTTATAATTGCTGGTATATGTCGGAAACAACGATCGCCAATATATTTTTGCCCGCGGTCTCTCAGTTCCTGCCTCCTCCGCCGTGTATTCACTTTTCGGGCCCGGAGCAGAAACAGTGGTACATCTAGCTCCTTAATTCCCAACGAGAAGGAGGTAATGATAATGGCACTTATCTCTACTACATCGAGATTTTATAAATTTTACCTACTACCTGCTGCTACCGGATAAACAAGATGGGGCTGGCGTTAACTGGCCTATCGAAGAAGCATGATCTACGGGGCCGTTTCATTATTTACCTTCCTTTTTTCGGCCTTTCATAGCGCTTTTTCGTATAAAGGTGATTGGCCCCGACGTCCGCGGTGGGATGGGGGAGGCTGCGCTATTCAGACAAAAATAAGAAAAGAAATGATAATGCTAGTATTAATGATGTTATTAATGATAATATTAAGAGTGATAATATTAATAATGATAATAGTGATGATAATAATGATAATATTAAGAATAATGATAGTGATGATAATATGTAATGATATTATATAATTACAATTTAAAAAATAGTTTTAGTGATGATTAACTAATACTTGATTTAAAGATATGATATAATGATTTAAAAATAATAATAATAATAATAATAATAATAAATAATTATAATTTAAAATAATAATAATAATGATAATAATAATAATAAAAATAATAATAATAATAACAATGGATAATAATAATAATAATAATAATAATAATAATAATAATAATAATAATAATAATTAAATTTAAAAATAATAATAA
>NC_051390.1:34533930-34546430 GCF_015228065.2 Penaeus monodon
CAGCACCATGCGTCGAAAGGGGCGGGGCTACGGCCTTGGGTGGAGCTTAAATCTCGCTGCCGTACTGTGCCACATCCCTTTTTCCTATGATTGTATTTTATATTTTCACTTACATTTCATTTATAAATAAGACAACTATACCATTATATATATAATGACTATATAAAGTTTTCGTGTAAATTCCAACAATAATAATACTGTAGAGGATGTATTACATTAAAAAATATTATGCATTCTGGTCACTCACTCTGCGTGACCACGGTAATCGACGATTGGTCCGCCGCGAGAGGAGGCGTGTTCTCACGACTACAAAGACACACACGCGATACTCAAACCACGTTAGTTGACTATCTGCAAGTGGATAGAGCACATTGAAACGTTCTGTGTTCCTCTCGATTGTATATCCTTGGTCTGGTAAAGAAAGATACAAGGTAAATTTCCCAGTGGAACATATTTACAACAAAGTTAGAAAGTGTATATTGTGATTCTTGAGATTCTTTTGGAAAAGTGATTCTTGAAAGTGTCTTGTCGGGTACAGTAAGTAGACTGCTTGAATTTGCTGAATATCGTGCCAGGGACTAGTAAATGTAGGAATTAGATTTTCAAAGGAAACGCAAATATTAATTTATAGAGCAGCCTGCTTTGCGTTTTACGCATTTATGTTAAACTGCTACCACGAATATTTAATTCTGTGAGTGGCTTAAGTCCAAATTATACATGCACTTACATTTTGTGGGAATTTTCAAATTATTTGTGTACTGACTACAAAAGAATTCAGGTTAGAATTTAGGGGTATCTCATATATTCTGAATATCTACTGACGTTAATCTGCGGGGAATTTGTGGTAAAATTGGTTCTATATTTATTTGATATATGTAAAAAAAAAAAAAAAATGTGATTTAGGGCATTTTAGCACGGTGCATATACAATGTTCTATTTTCTTGATTTTCGTCCTTATGCGAATGAAAGATTTAAGAATAATTACATAGGACAAGTGGCGGCCGCTCCGCCGGTGCGCTTCCGAACCGCTCTTGCGCCGAACGTCACGGCGGGATATTATCGGAGTCTCTTGTGAAACTTTCAGAAATATTGACTATAAAATAAATGCGAATTTTGAATGGTTATTGTTAACAGATTCATTATGGATACTCCATGTACCCATATAACATAATTGGAGATTGTAGTAATATGTCAGTGGGAATGATAGTGACGATAGTGAATTATATACTTTATCAAATATATTTAGCCATACTGTAGGCGTAGTGTGTAGCATGTCGATGAATACAGAAATATGGTGATGTAAGAATTGTGTATATAAATATGATTTCCTCAATTTACCTTTCTATTATATGACTAATACTTTGGCGTTGTGGTGCGAATAGTTTTACCTATCAAATACTTTTTTTTCTCTGATTAGAGAGCAAAAAATATAAAAAAGAGATACATAGATGTCTTTGAGCTAATGCGAGGTTGCGTGTCTCCAACAGATGATGGAAGTTGGGAGCGGTGTGGAGGGGGGTCAGGCCCAGTACCCCACCGGATACGCCCCGATGTCGTCGCTGCAGGATTTCTATTCCAATTCCCAGCACTGCTCTTACTCCAACCCAGGTAAGTCGAGCTCCCCTTCGGCCTCTTTCTTTTATCGGTGTTGTGTGGAGTGTCAGTTTGCATTTGTCTCCGTCATAAGTTTTGTTTGTTTGTTTGTTTCTTTGTTTGTTTTCTTGTGCTCTTTGTTGGGACTGAGGCAGCGAGCGATCAGTGGATTTGTCGCAGGATAACGTGCATGTGATTTCTATTGATTTACGACGCTGTTGGGTACACATTGTATACCCCCACGCCTCTCCCCCTATAACACACCCTAATTACGCTTCCTTCCCTACCCCGAGGAAACCGTCTCCTTAATTCAGACATATAATTATGAAAGGAAATTAATGCAGCAAATTAGAGCCGTTGTACAAAAAACGTTAATCGCTTCCATACAGTGGTCGAGCCCTTGTGGCACAGGGACCTGGCCCTCGTGGTCTCGGTGCATGCAGTCCTCACTGCCGGGTGAGATCAGCGAGACGATTCCTTGTATCGATGCGATAGTAACAGTAAATTGAAGGCATAAATGGCACACAACTTGCAACTTTAGATCAGGCCGGTGGTATGCATGTGAGTCAAATGAAGTTCGTAAACCTTGCAGAAGCAGGAACTGCATTATCAGAGGGAGGGATAACAAGGGCAGCGCAGTCACCAGCAGGCCAGGAGGGAACCAACCTTCGCCAGCGTAAAAACTTGTGTAATGTGACCCGTGTACATGGAGGCCGCGGTGTACGGCTGCGTAAATTGTAACACAGTACGGCGTATGACGTGGAGCGGCCTCCGAAACGTCACTGCTACTCACCACCACAATATGTCACCGACGCTAGCCGTGATTTTGAGCTGCAATCGCGTTGTTTTGACGTATTAGTTGCGTTAAATGATGGCACGAGGACTAAGGAGGCGAGATGCAGCGGCAGAGGGCATCCGGCGCGGCGCAGCGACACTCATTAGGAGAGCCAAGGACGACGCGGGCCACTTGGCTGCGAGGAAACGCGGGCAGGCCACAGCGACTGCATTGCCTTTGAATGATTGCGTCACACTTACCGATTGTTCTTAGAAGATGCACATGGGGAATCCTGTTAAACAGATATTGATGAACACTCATTCATAATCACTCACCGCTCAGGCAAACTGACGGTCAATCATAGTAGTTATAAAATCAGCTTAAGCCAAATATGTAAATCGATTCAAACGTTTTGCATTTATATCCCAGTGGCATGAGATATCACATGAATTCGAAATTCATAGTTTCATTAATATAATTATGTTAATTAAGATTATAGTAATAGTGTTGATAGTGATAATAATACTGAGAATGATAATAATGATGATGAAGATGAGAATGATAATTATAGTAATGACATTGATAACAATAATAATGATAATAATAATAATGAGGGTGAGGATGAGGATGAGGATGATAATAGTAACAATGATGATATAATAGAATTAATAATAACAATATTAATAATAACAATAATAAAGATCATGGTAATAATTATGGTGATGATAATGATAAGAATGATATTATTATTATTGTTATTTTTTTTTTTTTTTTAATAATAATTATTATTACCATTATGACTGTTATCATTATTATTATTATTATAATTATTATTGTTGTTATCTTTATTATTATTATTATTATTATTATTATTATTATTATCATTATTGTGATTATTATTAATATTATCATCTTCAGCTTTTGAAAATTATATGAATCGGTAATATGTATCACAACAAACTCATTCGAGTAAATACCATGAATAAATTGCCATAGTGACAGAGACACCAATTGGGATTCGTCCCGAGCCCTGGGCCGAAGCCCCTCGTCGGTCTGGGCTCGGAGACTGATCGGGGCCAGGTGCAGCGTGCGTCCCTTTGGGGTTCACTCGTCAACTAATATACATATCGCTGAAGGCTAAAGAAATGGGACTTCTTGTTGTACAATCTGCGACTTCGAAACTCGGTCCATTTCTGAGATATTTATGAGTCTTTGCGTTGGGGTTATTGTTTTTTTTTCATGTTTTGCTGTTGATTTTTTTTACTCGATTGCTTCGTGTCTGTTCGTTTAACACAGGTGTTTCGGTTAATTACAAGAAGATTAATAGAAATGGGAAACCTGTAGCTTGTAAACTGATTAGATTTATTTTGTCTAGGCAGCTTATAATTTACTCGAGCGTGAAACAACAATCATCCTGACACTTCTGAAAAGTACCACCGTGTCACTGATATATCTCTTACTGATATTTATGACGATCAGAATGTTATCAAGTGTTCCTTCCTGAAATACGAAGAGATCGGAGTAGCTACCGATCCCCATCCATTCCCCATCACTTCCGAAGCAGAGTCGTAACCTGTCGTTCCCAGTCATCGAAGCCCCCCCTCCCCCCACCAACCAGCAGCATCCGAACCGCAGAAAGCTAAACCGAGGTCGAAAATCCCGCAGAAGCCGAGCGCCGCCGCCTTAGCTTTGTCATAAAATGAAATCGTCTTGGGCGCGGGCGTGGATGGCGCGGCGGCCTCATTGTTGTCGAATTAGGGCGGGTCGCCGCTACATGCCGAAGGGATTGGGCGTGAAACACAAGATTAGGGCGACATTTGTTGAATCTCCGGGCTCAGAATTTCCGTTTTGGTTTCATAAAATGTCTTTGAACACTAATAAAAATATATGTCTTTTTTTAAAAGAGAAATGTAACGAAATGGCATTCTGTATTAAAAATGGAAACAGCAACAAATCCCGAGAAAAAGAAAACGTTTAGAGGCGAAGGGGAAAAAATATTTCTCACTATTTCACTCTCGCCGCGCCTGTCCCGAGAAGGCTGGTGTGCCATAAGTCCGACTCAGTCCTATTAGCTCTGAAAGCCTCCTACCGCAGCGATTGCCAAATACAGATGTTAACTGTCATTCCCCATTACCCTCAACTGAACTCCCCTCTTGGAAAAAAGGTAAATGTGTCTAAGGAAAATAAATGTTTGGCGGATGTTTAGGTCCCGGTGGTCATTCTGGGAGCCTCGCGCACTTTCCCCTCGAAGGCGGAGGCGCTGCGAGCTGGAGCTGCGGTTTGCGGCGGCTCCTCCTCGCGGCTCCCGGCCTCCAAGGGTTAGCAATGCTCCCCTCTCCGTATTTCATTCCGCTTATTATTTATGAGCTCTCCCGATGTGAGACACAAATAGAGCTATAAAAGAAGAAACAAGAGGGGGAAAAAGAAAAAGAAAACTCAAAACTTACGCACTAGTCCTTCAGATTCAAAGAGTGCGTGTGTTGCGGCCGGCCAAAGCACATGGGACAGCGCTTAAAGGCCTGCTAATTCCCCGGCAGGGCTAGAGGTCACGCGAAGGGCACCAATCACTTTTAAGGAGCGTCCATCCGTAACTTGTGCTCCTCCGTAATGACCTCTCATCAACACCCACGCATTAGCACCCTCGTTTGGCCCCGCGAGCACGTGAGGCCGAGGGACCGACGGAGGGCGCGAGGCTGCTTTATGGTCGCCTGGCTCTCGCAGCGCTCTCTGTGGTCATCTGCTTATCCGTGTGCTCTCCTCTTTTATTTTTTCTCTCTTTTCCTTTTTTTTTCTGTGGTTATCGCCTTCTGTTCTTGTTTGATCTCTCTCTCTCTTTTCTTCTCTTCTCTTCTCTTCTCTTCTCTCTCTCTCTATTTATATATCGGTCTATCTGTCAATCTATCTTTGACCTCTCTCTCTCTATCTCTCTCTCTCTCTCTCTCTCTCTCTCTCTCTCTCTCTCTCTCTCTCTCTCTCTCTCTCTCTCTCTCTCTCTCTCTCTCTCTCTCTCTCTCTATCTATCTCTCTCTCTCTCTCTATCTATATATATATATATATATATATATATATATATATATATATATATATATATATATATATATATATATTTATATATATATATATATATATATATATATATATATATATATATATTCCTCTCTGATTACTTTTCCCATCAAATTTATTCTCGAAAGGAAGTCCTCAAATGATTATGCATTCAGCATTACTAGAAACAACAATGGCACTGCTTGCTCCTCGCCGTCAAAGCTTACGTACTCACACAATGGAGACAAGCTTTGCCGCGGCGCTAACCACACGCAACCTTATAATGACAAACAATGAGGCTACTAACCACCCTTCGAAAGCCCTCACTCCCTTCTCACGAGTTCCACCAAGCTGTCAGTCAAACCGTCAATTGACTGTCAAGCTCCATTCTGTGTTAAATTGCTCGGGAGGCTCCGGGCGGGGGAGGGGGGGGGGGAGTATGCAGTGCCTATAAAAATCCCCTCATATCGTTTGATGGTTTAACACTCTCCAGGAGTCCAGGGGAAAAAAGTCTTTTAGGTTGATTATAATTTTACATTATATTTTGAATATCATGCATAATATGTTTTTCTGTCAGTTTCATTGTGTTAATAATAATATTTGCAACGAGTAACCCTTGCTTTTTCCTCAGCAGGTCGCTTTGGTCAGAGCAGCATGTACCGCGCACACCCGCACTTCCCCACACCTCTGCACTCCTGGTTGGGCACAGACAAAATGGCTGCCGCCGCTGCCCCCTCGGCTTACAACACGCCCGCATCCTCTTGGCACACACCTTTCGCTAAGACTTATCAGCCCACGCCCACGCCCGCCCACCAGACACACCAGTCCGCCCAGGGATATGCCGCCTACGGATATCCTCCGACCCCGCCCGAAGAGACCGCCTCAGCAGCCGCGTCGCAGCAAGCACCTCAGCAACAGCAGCAGCAGCAGCAGCAGCCCCAGGATCACCCTATGAGCACCAGCCCCATGCCACAGCAACAGCAGCAGCCTCAGCAGCACGACAACCCCACAGCCGCCGCACGCATGACCCCTGACCGGGTCACCGCCTCCCCGAGCGGCGTCGCAGGCAGCGAAATCAAGTCGGATTCCGTCTACAGCCCTGCCTTCAGCTCGTCCTTCGCCTCCAAGCCTGCACTGTCCCTCTCGCCCGCCCACACCACCGCCCACCCGGCCGGATACAGCACGTACCCCACCCATTCCTCCATGGACTTCACTCACAGCGGCTACTCCGGCTTCTACCCGTCCTCGGGCATGACCTCCATGTTCAGCAAGCCCTTCTCCACCGTGCCCGCCACCGCGCTGTCGCCCTCGCACGAGAAGTCTAAGAACACTAAGCGCTCCAGCACGGGTAAGCAGCCATTTAGCTTTTGGTTATCTCAAAGCCTGTAAATTGTCATAATGATCATCATGAACGAATTTCCAAATCTCCAGTAATCGAGCAGAATTCATTTGTTAACAAATGCATCTCAGCTGCATCGTCTCTGTGGTTCTTCATTAACCTTGACTTTGACATCTTTCACTTCAGAGGGGCGCGAGTGCGTGAACTGCGGCGCCACATCCACTCCGCTGTGGCGGCGCGACGGCAACGGCCACTACCTGTGCAACGCCTGCGGCCTCTACTACAAGATGAACGGCCAGAACCGGCCGCTCATCAAGCCCAAGCAGCGCACGGTGAGTCCCAATCAATATCAGTGTGTCTAATCTTCCCTCGATCTTCCCTTATCCCCCCAATCGGAGCCCGCGTTTATTATCGTCACATCGCAACGTCCCGCTCCCATTGAGGTGTCCGATGCCGCGAGGAGGGCCGGAGGGAGCGCTCTTGTGCCGCCGCGGAAAACCTTATTCCGGTTCATGAATTATTCACCCTAAGATTTGATTACCGCTTGATGCAGTCTGTTCTGTACTCGGGAAATATCAGGTTGGACACAAATAAAAAAAAACACTAGTAATAGTATTGATGATATTTTAGAGTATTTTCCATAAAACATACTGAATTGAAATATTTCTCCTTCAGTCTGCCAATCGTCGTGAAGGAACCTCTTGCGTCAATTGCAAGACACAGACGACAACATTGTGGCGACGGAACCAAAACGGAGAGCCAGTGTGCAACGCCTGCGGACTCTACTACAAACTGCACAATGTAAGTGTTTCTTTGAATGCTTGCTAAGCCTTTACACATTAGGGTTTTCGTTACAAATTACAACTTCTATACAAAAAAGACAAGGAGGAACACGTACAGTCCTACAATACACTAAAGTACAAGACAAAAGCGAGAACACCAACGAAATATACAAAAAAACACAAAATGCAGACGGGAATACCTGCTACATTTACTCATCATTAGACACAGCGTTCAAACACAGCTTCGAAAGCGAGTGTGGAAATGATAACAGTGAATCCGACGCATCAGATGATTACACACTTATGATTCGTGTCAAATGGTCGATCACATCACGCCCTCCCCCCCCTCCCAGTGATGATTTTCCGCTTTACTGGCAGTGCATGGTGTGCCTTTATCACGCCGTTTTAATGTTCTTCCTCTTTATATTGGAAATGTTTATCTTGGCTGACAAACCATGGTAATCATAAGTGGGATTAGTGAAAGAACTTTTTACCTCCGATGAACGTGTCGCCCATGGAGGGAGAGTCTCTCTTGACGTTTTATTTTTTTTTTATCGCTTCGGTAACCAGAAGTATCAGAGGGAAACCGAAGAACAAACTAAAAGCACTGAAGAGGCAATGACCACGCCGTGGGTAAAAATGCTCCCACCATCTGCCCCACAATCTTGAGATGTGAGTCACGAATGCGTGACTCACCTTGTGCTGTTGGCTCATATAGCTTTAAACACTACATGTGTGCTTGGTATTGACAGACCGCGCGTTTATAACCTTAGATGCAGTGTTCATGCGACTATCATGCCCCGAAAACGTAAAGATGCCGAGCCTTGCACGACCGTAAGACACTTCTGCTTTCGCCTCATGCGGTGCATTTTAGTCACAATGACATCCTGTCATTAGAGTCAATATTGTGCACGCGCAGTTGTGACACTCGGTTCATAATTATTCAGGAGAAAATGGAAGATATATTAGCGTCCCTCGTACACATGTTCCCTCGAAAACCAGAAGCCTCGCGTTGAGAGCCAAGGTTCCCCTCCGCACACCCAGGTCTTCTGACGAAGTGACATAAGGGTCATACTTTCCCACGCGAGAAGGAGGGAGTCGCGCGCAGGGAGTAATTATTCCAAAGGCGATGTAAAATATAGCGTCTACATGGGAACATCTGTCCGTGGCTAATCTTACTCGGTCCGCCGTCGATCGCTGCGGCGCTGCCTCTTGCCGCCCTCCTCGGCCGGCTTGTTGACGTCTCGGCCAGCGCCAGGAATGGCTTTGTTTTGCTTAGGTTTGGTTAGCAAGTTCTTATATATTTATTCCTTAATGTATGGTAATGGTAATAATTACCATTATTGTTATTTATTATTGCTATTATCATAACTGATACACGATTATCGTCATTACCAAGGCCCTTCCTGCAGAGACAGACCACAAAACCTCGGCGTCAGTTTTTCCCTTTTCTCGTAATGTGAATACGTTTCCCCTCCTTTTAGCCCTCTTTCTCCTGTAATTATCGTCGTCAAAACCCCTCATTTTGGGCTTCATGTTACAGCCGCCAGTCACGGGTACGACTGTGGTTAGAGATGTAGGTATTTTTTGTGCAGTTTCTCTCATTCTACCAATGGAAAGCGTTCATTAAGGAATGGCGGTCACACAGATATGATCTCGTACGCAACTGCTTTTTTTATCGCTCGCAAAATCATTTATGTTCCGTAAGAATCGAAAGAGAAAGAAATTTAAAAAAGAACACAAAAGACGAACAAAGTAAAGAAAAAAAAAAAGGGAAGATCGAGAGGGCGAGAGAAGGGAGAAAATAATCTCGAAGACTAAGGCATCAAAGAGACGTGAGCTGAAATGGCCAAAAAAAAAAGTAAAAAAGAAAAAATCGAGCGCGGTACTGTGAGACGGGCGGGGAAGTGGCGCCAGGTTTGAAACATGATATTATCCATACAAGTGTCGTGGCCTCGCTGTCTCTCCTCTTAGGCACACGCTCTAGATACGTGTCGCTCAGCCACTCCTTCCTTCCTGGTCTGTTAATGATAGAATGAAAAAGGAAAAAAAAATCGTTCGATTTAATTAGATTAGATTTTTCTTAGTTTATTTTTCTCTTGATTTGCGAAATAACCTTTTCGCTTTTCCCGATGAAAAGAAATGCCGACTCAAGTGTATAAATGTTTGTAATGTTTAGACTTTGACAAAAAATTACTTAATGTCACATATAAACGTCAACCGCGCACTACAGATAGTTTGTTTAGAGGTAATGTCTCCTGCCTGTTAGTCACGGCTTCAACACGCGGAAAGAAATGCGGTCTGAACTTCATCGTTACAGATTAACCTTTACTTTATTTTTTTTATAACGTTGCGATCTTTATGAACTTCGTGCATTCATTAGCAAATCACGTGCACTTTATTATTACGCCCAAAAAATGAACGGTTCAGATAATCCAACGTCACGAGTGTCTCAGTCTTTTTTCACTCTTTTCCCTTTCTTTTTTCAAAGATCGTGTAGGCCTAACCCTTGCACCCGTGCCCATAGGCCTGGGTGTGATCCGATACCCTTCATGCAGGGCAGGAACGTGACCCGCGAGCGTGCCCGGGTCAGCCGTAGCGGTCACGGTGGCGCCAACTCGACCCACTGTTTACACACGGCGCCGCGAGGTGTTTGTTCGAACTAAACGGCATCCTAATTCGTGGATAAATACTTAATTAAGCCCATCAAAGGTTGGAATGAGCGGCGCGTGTTCGATCAGGAGCGTGAAGCAATTCGTTTATAATTCACGTGAAATAGTGTTCGTCAAGGTGTGGGAGATTCATGTTCCGGGCATTCGCTGCAAAATTCGTCCATGAAAATAACTGGCTTGACGTCTTGCCACGGACGAGATTATGCGATGAATTAAAATTAAAACATCGAACGGGAAATGAATTCGCCCACCCAAATCTAGTCAACAAAAAAAGCTTAGGAGAAATTCTTCCCAGTCTTTGAGAAAGCATCGCCGCATCACAGTAAAAGCAGCAATCGTCTCCCGCCGTCAAACCGTTCCTTAAAATGAGGGAAAGGCTGAATTGGCCGGCGATCGGAGAGCCAAGTGGCGTAGTCTGGCATCCGCGGCGCAGAGGACGTAGCGGCAGCTCGCTCGTCATGCTTCTGCTGAGCGGAGTCTGGCGACGACCGCACCGCCCTGGCGCCACCGCCACGCGTCGCAGCCTATGCGCATGGCTTCGACTTAGGCATAGCTCTTGTCGGAAACAAAGTCAGTTGGTTGTCGTTTGCTTTAGTAGGGCGTGGATACTGGTTTCTTTTCTGTAGAAAGGTGTATGTTGAATATTTTATGCTAACTAGATGTGTCCCGTTTCATTATTACTGGCCGAGATTGTTTCCCGCGTTTTTAGAACGGAATCGGACAATCCATCTCCCCTTGACGTCGGTTCGGTTGAAGTCGAGGAAGGCTTGCGTCTTTCCTTTTATCTTTTTATCTTGTTTATCTTCTTATTTCCTGTCGTGTTTTCCATGTCTCCCGGATGTCAGGGTTGATAATGGTGGGACGTTGGGCTGAGAGAGGGAAGCCATGGGAAAAAAGGCGCACTGATGAAAAATTGAAGGCGGAGGTTTATATATATATTTTTTTTTTACTTTGATTTTTAGACATTTCTTATGGATAAGTGAATTCAATATTTATCTTTTTTTATTCGTGAGTTATTTCAATCATATCTCTTATTTCACTTATCATTTTATCAGCTGTCCCTATTTAAATATGCATCCCAACGCGGCATAATTCATCGACACAGAATTTCATATAAATCGCGTCCTACACTCACTTTTCTCGACTTCTTATCTGTCCTCTTTATCGCCACATCTTCCACCTGCATTCTTCTCTCGCTTTTCACTCTCCACTCCTAATTACCCACAACACTGATCAAAGAAAATGGAGGAAGGCCAGAACTCGGTCGGGCGTGTGTGTGTGTGTGTGTGTGTGTGTGCGTGTGTGTGTGTGTGTGTGTGTGTGTGTGTGTGTGTGTGTGTGTGTGTGTGTGTGTGGACAGAAAAATATATTTATGATTATATACTTGCACACACGCAAACGCAACTATCATTCTGCAATAGCCTTAATTTCCAACAATCCCAAGTTTCTCCCTTCACCTCTCCATCCTGGCCTAAACCTTCCCCATTCCTCCCTCTCTCCCTCCCTCCCTCCCTCCCTCCCTCCCCTCCCTCCCTCCCTCCCTCCCCTCCCTCCCTCCCTCCCTCCCTCCCTCCCTCCCTCCCGAAATCCACCTCCACTCTCCCCCTCAGGCCTTCCCCCTCCCTCCCGAATAAGTCACACTAACGGGTATGTTGACTTTGGGGTCCGCAACAAAGCGCGTCCACTCGTCTGGAAGCAAGGCGGGCGGACACTAGAATGGCGTGTGACAAAACTAGGGTGTGGCGGGTCGTAAACTTGACAGACAGACGTAGACAGGTCAATACAATCCCCGGTCGGAGCCTCACGCCCGCACAAAGCCGCCCGTCCGCCCATAAAGACGCGCTTGAATGCCGCTTGGCTACTTGGCTAATTAACGGGCCGCTGGAATCTCTCCTCTATGGGAGGGTCTCGCGCTCTCTCTCGCTCTCTCCGTTTCTCTCGGCCTCTCGCTCTCTCACCTCTCCTTTCTTCCCTTTTCCTTACCATTTTTTTCCTTGTCTCTCTTTCTTCTCACTCCCCTGCGCCCCCCCCCTCTCTCTCTCTCTCTCTCTCTCTCTCTCTCTCTCTCTCTCTCTCTCTCTCTCTCTCTCTCTCTCTCTCTCTCTCTCTCTCTCTCTCTCTCTCTCTCTCTCTCTCTCTCTCATCGGATCCATCTCTTTATCTCCGTCTGAATATTAAGCGCATAATTTGGCGGGGGCGGCGGCACGGGCGTGTGGGTGCGGCGAGGCACAGGTAGCCGTTCAGGTGCGTGTGGGCGTGGAGGCGAGGGGCCGCGAGGGGGGGTCCCGCAGCCA
>NC_051390.1:34558930-34566430 GCF_015228065.2 Penaeus monodon
AGAGAGAGAGAGATGGAGAGAGAGAGAGAGGAGAGAGAGAATGAAGAGAGAGAGTAGAGAGAGAAGAGAGAGAGAGAGAAACAGAAAACAGAGACAGAGAGGAACAGAAGAAGAAGAGTTAAGAGAGAGAGAGAGAGGAGAGAGAGAGAGAGAGAGACGAAAAGAGAGAGAGAGAGAGAGAGAGAGAGGAGATGAGAGAGAGAGAGAGAGAAAACAGAGAGAGAGAGAGAAAACAGAAGAGAGAGAAAAGAATGAGAGAGAAGAGAGGAGGAGAGAGAGAGAGAGAGAGAGAGAGAGGGAGGAGAGAGAGAGAAGGAGAAGAGAGAGAGAGAGGAGAGACAGAAAACAGAGAAAAGAGAAAAACAGAAAGAAGAGAGAGAAGAGAGAGAGAGAGAGAGAGGAGAGAGAGAGAGAGAGAGAGAGAGAGAAGAGAGAGAAGAGAGAGAGAGAGAGAGAGAGAGAGAAGAGAGAGAGAGGAGAGAAGAGAGAGAGAAGGAGAGAGAAAAGAGAGAGAGAGAGAGAGAGAGAGAGAGAGAGAGAGAGAGAGAGGAGGGAGGGAGAGAGAGAGAGAGGGAGAGAGGGAGAGAGAGAGACGGAGGACCCAGTAAAGAAAAAGGAAATAGCACCAGCCGATCACTTTTTCCGGCAATGTCGCCCGATAAGAGAGGCCACAAACTCCTCCTTCCGGGAGGTCCAGCGATCTCCAGCTGCGACCGGCGGCCATTGCTTTAAGACAACCCTTTCCGCTCCACTGGCATTGCTGACGGCCAGATCCTTATCGTTGTCTCCAATCTGATTATCCAGGGACTTGAGAAATTAATTGAGACGAGACCATGGCTTATGGGGTCCCCTTATGAGGCTCGCGGTACACTAAATTTCCCACTGGCTAAGGCGGCACCCGAAATATGGTACTCGTTAGGCCATTATCAAGGTTCAGGAATTGCATATTCGAAGAGTTCCACCGCTAACTAGCCTGCATGGCGGGTCCCCTGCACACCGGCAATCGCCCCGTCACCACATTGCCTCTCATTATACCACTGCAGACTTATCAGATTGTCCCTTTTATATTGGTATCACTGTCAGACTGACCAGCGTTATGTAAATGAAGCGTGTGATCGCCCATACCACACAAGACGGCCTCCGAATTGTGTGGTCTCGGACCCCCCGAGGTTGGCACCCCTGCGGTTTTCCCCGCCCATATTTTTTCTCGCGGGAAATTTGAAAAAGTGACACCGGTGACAAATAGTGTGGGAAGCGGCAGGTAGGCGGTGGCGACCATACCAGTTTATTTTGTTTTTATTTATGTATTCTTCTCTTTGTGTGTTTATTTATCTTACTCTTCTTCTTTCTAGCATTCACTATGCCCATGGTTCGAATAAGTCCTTGTTATTTGCTCTTGTCTAAATTCATCTTTTCTTTAAGCATTTGATTTGATTGTTTTATCGTGTGGTTCCATCATCTTATTTTACGTAAGGATTGATATATTAACATATTTTCCGATTTTATTTTTCTTGCATTTACTGATGTCCAATCTTATTTTTATTTTTTTTAGGTTTCGAATTATTTCATTTCCGTTATTTGTTTCTTATATCTAATTCATCCATCTATTTTTTCCACTTAACTACCTATGCTTGTTTTCTAGTCTCGTGTATTTTATGTTGATTTGTCGCACAGGCAAAGCAAGGGGTAATTTTTTTTCTGTTTGTATACTTCAAATTCTTCTATGATTTCCCTACAAAGATTTTTTTTAATAGCACACATTTAAAATAAATGTGTGCTATTAGAGAAATAGAGAAAAATTATGAGTAGATACGTAGTGAGGATGACACAGGACTTCCTTGGCTGTTTTTTTCAGCTCTTAACATTTCGATGTCTTTCTTTCTATAATATATCAAGCGAATAGATAAACACATATTCAACAAACTATCCCTATATGATACTTTGATGCAGATCATTATGTGAAACGAACAGTTTTGCCTCGAAATGTGATGAAGTCATAATGGTAAAAATAATGACAATAAAATCTTCAAATATACATATTTAAATCGACAAGTAAACGAAACTCTAGAACCCCTTGCCTCTAGTGCTGAATTCCCAGAGCCGGTGAATGCAATGGAAAAGCCCCGCAGTTTGCGTGCGCTGCTTTGACAAGCACGTGTCGAACCATCAAGTTTTTTCGTGTTATTTATTTGTCATTTCCAGAGACACGTATCATTACCTCTGTGCATCTCTCTCTCTCTCTCTCTCTCTCTCTCTCTCTCTCTCTCTCTCTCTCTCTCTCTCTCTCTCTCTCTCTCTAACTCTTAACACTGTGTGAATGTATGTCTCTCTCTCTCTCTCTCTCTCTCTCTCTCTCTCTCTCTCTCTCTCTCTCTCTCTCTCTCTCGCTCTCCCTCTCCCTCTCCCTCTCTCTCTCTCTCTCTCTCTCTCTCTCTCTCTCTCTCTCTCTCTCTCTCTCTCACTCTCTCTCTTTATATATATGCATGTGTGTGTGTGTATGTATATATATATATGTGTATATATATATATATATATATATATATATATATATATATATATATATATATATATATATATATATATATATATATATATATCTGTCTATGTGTTTGCCTGACATTATCTATCCAAGCGTGTGCGTTCCCAAACCCTGCACCCTACTCGCCGTAATGCTCTTATCATGCACCATCTCACAGTTTCCCTCGAGAGACATGCTGTTTTTCCTAGCCTCTCTCAAAACCCAAAGATTCTTGACAGTAATTCCCAAACAAGAGCACCGTGTGGCCTTGACAGCATTGAATGAAAGGCCCAGTGAAGAAAAAGCAGTAACGCAAACAAGAGTAAAATAAGAAAGAAAAGTTTTGCGACTTACCAAAAAAAAAAAATAGATTTGATGGTATTTTTTCCACTTTTTATATAAGCGCTGTTGTGCTGGTGTTTCGTAAAAAAAAATATTAAACGCAGGCGAAACACTAGCTCGTTGCATCAAGCCACTTAACATTCCCAGCTGATCCGTTGTAAATAAGCCATCCTTCGAGACTATAACCATATGATCACAAATTTTACACATGTACTTACACCACCGTATGGAATAACTGTTCATGCCTAGTCAGGATCCTACGGCACCTTGCTACCTGCTCGTCTGTCAATCACTCGCTCAGGTGTGTCCCTTTGGTCGAACGTGCATTACAAGTCCCCGAAGCCTATCTCATCACAGAACCCTTTTTCTCTCTCTTACTCCCTATCTACTGCCTGAACTTGAAGAAGACTCTTGCTAGGGTTTTATATGATATCGTAAAGCATAAGATATTACAAACGCTTATCTCAACAGAATATAAAGTACTCAGTAAGCATTACAATGACTGGCTGGTCTTAAATTATTGTTTCAGTGCCCATCTGCCAGGTACCCTGACCCATCAACAGTTAACAAGCTCATGGAAGAACTAGAAAGCGAGATACTGAATAGGTAATAAGTATGGTTAAGACAATGACAATAAGGAAAACAGTAAATAATTGTCAAAAGTAGCCTACTATCCACAGCCGATCCTGAATCACCAAGTTGACAAGTAAGATTTCGTGTTCACAAACTACCTTTTAGAGTTTTGTACATGTTCCCTCAAAAACTTCAATTTTCAAAGACACTGTCTTCCTTTTTGGGATTACTATCTGTTTACATTTTACTGTAATATATCCTTCCTTGTTGCTGTATGATCCATCCTGAGTAATTAACTCCCTCTCTGAGGTCAACATACTCTTGGACTTCAATATCCCTCTGGTGATCAGGTAGGCCATAATGCTAAGAGGGAATCATTTCTGCCGTGCTCATAAAATGGTGGTCTCGCCTTTATCCCTCGCCCGTAGCATGTCAGGGCGAGCGAGCGGCAGAGGACAGCCACTTATTATGGGGAGGCAAGCTCTCAGCCGGCGACGGGGTTTCCTTGCTGGACTGACGTCTCTGTCTCACAACGTTTGATTTCCCTTCGGGGCTTATCGTGCTGCAACAGGTACTCTATACATCTCACATTTTTCCTTCTACTTCTTCTGTTATCAGCACAAATTTAATATCGGTGTCCTATCTATACAAAGCAACACATCTTAAAAAGTCAGTCGTAAAAAATAATGAACTTGTTATTATTCTGGTTACTTGTAACTGATTAATCATTCATTTAATGTTTTGGTAAAACAGTTCTGGTTAGCGTATTATTGTTACTATTATCTTACTTTGTGTTCTTACATCAGCAAGCCTTTATATATTCCTTTACATTTTCTAAGAAATAAAATAATAATCTATTTCTTATTACATATACTGACATGATTCGTTTTTGAACAATAAACCATTCACACTATGTATTCATCTGCATCTGAAGCGCAGGCACTCTATTAAACTTAACCTATTTAGAGTTAACAGACAATTATAGTTCAAACAACATTAGTGACTGCAGATGGAGTCGTAGCACAGCTCGATATCCACACAGAGGAATGAACAATAGCAAATCTTGATGTTAATCCACGGTTGTTATTAGGACAAAAATTACACGTCGAGTCTCTTGCCGCATAACAGGTGCCTTTGAGTCTGTTTCCTTTCAGACTTTTAGTAAGTTCGTGTTGCGGACAAACGAAGGAGAGTAACGGAGAGTGAAGACGCAATTTAAATAATATTGTTTTAGAATGAAATAATGCCAATAAGGACAACAAAGTGTAATTTGGTGATGTTCATATATATATATATATATATATATATATATATATATATATATATATATATATATGTGTGTGTGTGTGTGTGTGTGTGTGTGTGTGTGTGTGTGTGTGTGTGTGTGTGTGTGTGTGTGTGAGTGTGTGTGCGTCTGTTTGTGTTTACATTCATACATACATGCATGCACACATGTACATGTGTGTGTGTTTGTGTGTGCGAGCGTGCGTGCGTCTGTTTGTGCTTACATTCATACATACATGCATGCACACATGTACATGTGTGTGTGTGTGTGTGTGTGTGTGTGTGTGTGTGTGTGTGTGTGTGTGTGTGTGTGTGTGTGTGTGTGTGTGTGTGTGTGTGTGTGTGTGTGTGTGTGTCTGCATGTATATGTGTATATGCATACGTATATGTATGTGTGTGTGTATATATGTATATATATATATATATATATATATATATATATATATATATATATATATATATATCGCTTTCTCCGAGACCAGAACCAGGCGCCACTGCTAAGTGCCTCCACGTTCCTTAATTACCGAAATGTACTGTATATGTTACATATGTCATCATAACTGGTAATTTTAATCACATAATCTGCCTTTATTACTACCTACGCGTAAGGATCTAAGAAGCTGCTACCCCGGAGAGGCCCTTCCAGCTGCATCCGATGGCGGCTGCCCCATTACGGCCGCCATGATCCATCGCCCGCAAGCCGTGTGGTTGCTTTGGTGGACCTTCGCTGTGCATTGTGGTAGTAAATTCGAATATCCCCTTTTTTGTGTTTTGCTTTTGTGTTTGTATGTATTTGTTTGTTTGTGTTTTCTTCGCGGTGATACATGTGGTGAGCGTGGTTATCGAGTGGTATTAATACGCATATAATTCCGGTTCATTTAGATGTGCTTATAGCTTTCTACCTCTCCTCTGTCTTCGCTTGTCTGCTATTACCTATCTGTCTATGGCTCGTTATTCCCATCCTCTTCCATCACTACTTGTTTGTCTTCTCTATTGTTCTTATCCTTCCCCGTTACCTTTTCCTCTTCTCTTCCTTACTTTACTTGCACCCTTACTTCCCCTCTTCCACCGTCTCTCCTATTATTCCATCTGTTATTCCTCCTTCCTTCTCTCCATCACTTTTTTCCGTCCTCCATCACCCCTTCTCCGTCATCCACACCAATACCCATTCCCCTTGTCCCCTTGTATCTCCCTCGCTATCACCCGCTCGCTCGCAGCAATAAATCTTTTTCGTGTTTATTTTGCTCACGAGTGGAGCCCCCGTAGCGCACCTGACCAATTCCCTGAGATCACTGCAGGTTCATCCTTGTCTACATCTACCTGTATATCCTACGCAGCCTACAGCCAGTCTCACCTGTCAATCTCTACTTGTTCAGCTCCATTTGTTCATTAGTATCTGTCGGGCTTAATTGGAATCGCCGGAGATATACATATTTGTGTACATTAGGTCGCTTTGATAAGCAAGCACAGGTACACTCGTATTAAAGCTAGTCATATTCGCACTGGTTTGGATATTCGAACTTCTTACATTTTACTGACCTTAGTAGTCGGCCATGAGTATCATCCTGTTGGCAGTGTAATATATGTTTGATATAAACAATATGCAAATCCGCTGTATCTGTAGAAGGGAAATAAAAAAGTTAATGTCATTCTGATTCATTTATATAGACTATTTCCCATTTTTAAACCCATTATTTTGATGTGTTCTAATTTTCCTCGCTTCTCTTCTGTTGTTGATACTTTCCATCGCTCTTGTTTTCCTCTAGATATTTTATGTCTTCCTGCAATCTCTGACTCATATCACTTTCACAATCAGCCTGTTCTTCCACTTGCTTGTATGTGATTCAATTCGCACATCCAAAAAATTGAGCATATTCGTCCCGTACCACCAGTCTTTTACTCTGAGTGTTGTGGCATATTAACTTCATCCTTTTATAATCAATCATACGCGATTCGTTCCGCCTATAAAAAATATCAATATCTGCCCTTCGATTCGAGGACTGACTTGAGGGCGCCTGTCCCCGCCCACAGTCTCCTCGCCGACCTCACCTCCTCCCGCGTGAGTCAGGACTAACTCATCTCACCCCTGCCTCCCTCCCCCTCCCCTAGCCTCCCCCCGAATGCCGTGTGAAGGGCTTGGGCCACTAATTTTACAACTCACTATTAAAATGTCACCTCCGTAGAGACACTCCATAAACTACTGGCCAGTCCTCCCTGTCGTAACCCGGAGCCAAACAATGGCCGCTTTCTCCGAAGGATTCGTTCGAGGACCTCTATTGTCGGAGATTTTTTAAGACAACTGCAAGGATTTTATTTCCTCTTGGATGTAAAACCTTTTTAATATTTTGTTCTTTCGAGATGCATACCAGGTTGCCAGTCGTCTATTGCCAAGCGAGCGTTCTTGGGAAGAGTTCTAATTTTGTAAACACGAGAAACAAAATTAAATGTGGCCGAAACGTTCCGAAATTTCGTCCCGCCCTCTGGCCACAGCCCCGGCGTCCGTGCTACCTGTTCCTTCGATTCCAAACAATTGTCACTCGGTTCCAGGGTTTAGCATCTTCCTTTGGCTAAAAGTCTCAAGAATAAGACAAAAGCAACCCTCTCGCCCTGCCCTCTAAGCACCGTTTAAACTCCTTACCTCAATGATAAACATGGCATTAGGCCGGCCTCGCTCTAGACGCCATTAGACACTAACCTAGACTAACTAGAAACTTGACTATAAAAGCCATCAGTTGTCACAGATTTAGAAGATATTGGCGAGTTACTAGACGTATAGACGAGGA